>NW_028263391.1:24117281-24417281 GCF_051168715.1 Poecilia mexicana | reverse complement strand
GCATCCTGCCAGCAGACGGAGCTTTCTGCGGCCGATGGAGATCTTTCAGCTCTGAGAACAACTTTTAACTTTCACTGCTGAGATTTTAACAAGTCAGAAACTCTGATCATTTCTACTTTGGCTGGTTTACAGTATTATGTCTTCTGATGCAGAACATTGAGAAATAATAAACTAATATAAACCTTTAAACCACTGGAGATGATTGTATAATAATGTCTGAACTTTTAGCTCTTTGTCTGATTCCAAGTTTAGTTAAATTTGTTATTGACATTCACCAATTTGCTCCAATAAAGAGTTGGTGAAAAGACGATGCTCCATCTTTTTCCCTCCCAGACTGGATTGTTTCTTTTTCTGAGAAATGGTCAAATAAAATAAGGATTATGTTGCCTTTCAGACAACGCTCAGGGAATACTGTAGGAATTATGCTTAATTTATTTAATCTGTGCCATGGGTTTAGTATTACAACAGTTTAATGTGGTTAATATTAAATTACTTAATTCTCCTAATATTACGGATTTATTTTGGTGATATTGTGACTTTATTCTCATATTTCCACTTTTTTGTCGTACTACTTTATTCTTGTATTATTACAACTATTCTGGTAATGAGTTTATCTCTGTGTTGTTACTATTCTTGTGACTTTATTCTTGTACGTTTTTTTTCCTTCAATATGGTTTTATTTGCATTATTAATTTTCTTAGCCTATCTCCGAGTGTTTTCTAAACACACTAGTAGTTTCTAACTACTGTGTTGTAGTTTAGTAGCAGTGAATTACTTTGCTAGTTTTTTATGTTTACTAGTAATGAGACAGAACTTGTGTGCAGCAGGAATATTATTGTACATTCTTTGGCATGGAGGAATGAGGAGCGAATTTCTGCAGAGACATCCCTGAAGTGCTGTGAGAATTGAAATGCGTATGTTCTCATCCTGGTTAAAAATAGGGGGATTTATCATTAATGTTTCTGCTGGAACCGGGAGTAGGGGACCAAATTACAGCGGCGGTGTGTGTTTGGAGGCGGAGGTGGAAATAGATGGCTGGAGATGTGATGGTGAAGCCCCTGGGCCGCGCTCCTTTGAGGGAGAAACAGGAGATTAGACTGGAGGTGTGAGCTTGCAGTAAGATTACATTTTCTCTCTTTGTAATGGATAAGTGCTTCTCTTCTGCTTCTGTTTCACAGCGTTTGGTTTCTCCCTCTCCATCACCACACACACATTTTAAAAAGCACGCACACACTCCAACGCACATCTCTCGTCTCCCTGCGTCCTCCCTCACTTGATCCTTACACCTACGTGCTACAGATGGTTTCATTTTATAAGAGATAAAACCACATTTGGTGGAACTGATTAAACAGAGGGAACAACATCCCCATCTGCCATTTATTCCAATCTGAAATTGCTTGGGCAGATGCTGACATCTTTGCAGATGATTGATTCACCCCGTCTGGCCGGAGTGGAGAGGATAGCAGGCGTGGATCCTCCCTGGGGCGAAGGCTCCAGCGCAGTGTCACCTCACCAGATACGGACCCTCCACTCCTCTAACCTCCCCCAACTCTCTGTATTTGTCTTCTGCAAGCTGCTGCAATCAGCGCAGGCCTTGATTGGACTTGGGCAGGTGAGTGGAGTACACTTTAATCATGACGCCAGTGCATGCCAGATTATCCCCTCTGCACGGGTGTGCAGCCGGAGGAGGGGGTCTGTGTGACTGAATTAAAGAGTTGCATACAAAACCCTTTATTTGTATGCAGCTTTCGTCGGCCTGGACGATAAATTGTCCCGGAAGTTATTGCAATAAATGATAATGTTGTTTTGAGACCGTTTTCCTGTAATAAAATGGTAATACACTTTAAAATCTAATGGACATTTAACACTAGAACTGGAAGACATTTAAAATATCCAAACAAAACAACAAATAAAATGAATTATGAAGTCTCTGTAAGCAAAGTTATCCTTACAAAAGACCAAAACACCAGGCTGAAGACTTTAGCCGCCCAGGTTTTGGTAGAAATGGAGAGAGAAAAGAGAAAAAACAATAAATCATGCAAATGAAAATTAAAGCTGCTTTTAATTAATCATTAATTGATTTGTTGCTTTCTGAAAAAGGCCTAAGTTTTAGACATTTGTCTCATTGCAGCGACGTAAAAGTCAGATAAAATGCGACTGAAGACCCTTTGAAAACTATTGGGTGTGATTTAGTTCCACATATGGAAATGAAACAGATCAGATTTTTATTTGGGTGAGAATTTATGAAATGGTTGGTGAAAAAAGTTGGATTTGGGCAAAAAAACTTGGATTGTGCTGAGGATGTTTCCTTGAATTGTCCCAGTTCTGCAATCTGAATCCATCGCTGAACATTGAATCGGATCCATCTTTCTCTCTGTGATTGTTCTTTACCAACCTGAACCGTCACGTTCGGACTCCGTCGTCTCCTAGCTGTTAAAGGAATACCAATGACTTCTTGTTTATTAGATACTCCACATTCATCTAATCAACGTTTATAGCATCGTCTCTGCACCATCAGTTGTAAACGCTTTAAAAAAATGGAAAACTCTTCCTAGAAAAGTGACCATCAAAGCTACAGCAGCGTGTGAATAAGAGCGCACAGCCTCATAAAAACTGCTGAGCTGGGCACTTCAGTGCAATCAGGCGCTGGTCGCAGCTCATATACTTGTTAGATGAAAACCCAAGATGGAGGGAGAGCGATGGAGCTCCGCTGGCGGCCGCAGCAATAACTCAGCTGGGTGTGAGTCATGGCGCGGAGGCCTGGAGGTGGAGGATGAATCATTAGGGTGGGATGGGCGAGACGGAGACTCGGGGGATTTGGATCCATCAGACGGAGTCGCTTGGGCCGCTCCACCGCTCCAAAACCGGGCTGCCGTCCTCGATTCCTCCTGAAGATCTTCTCTCCTCCTGTCTGTCGCTCCTCATCGAACCGCGATCACAACGTGAATCCAACCTGCATGCAGACTCTCTCCTCTTGATACGTATCCCTGCTCCAGAGTCTAACGGGAGGTCAAACTCTTCACTCGTTTAGGACTGTTCTTAAAGGGCCGGCTGTTCCAGATAGTGCTAATAAACCCCACTAACAAGCTGCTAAAATATATTAATTTGTGTCTGACGGAGTATTAGGGCCATACTGAAAAAATAAGACAACAAAGTGATGGTATTATGAGATTAGTCACATGAGAATATAGTCAAAATATTCAAAAACAGTCAAAGTCAAATTATCGCTTAAAAATGCTGGGATAGAAAACTTAAGGAACTGATGTAATATTAAACTGTATAGACAGATAAAAACTCCCTGAGTTGATTAATAAAATAATATTTAAGCAAACAACTGTAATCTCAAAGCTACGTCCCACATAAGAAGCTACGGGGGGCCAGTTTTGGCCCCCGGGCCTCCAGTTTGACACGTTTTAATGGGATTCAGAGAAAACTTCATGGAAAAGAGAGAATAGGATGAAAATAAGAAGTGATCTGTTGGAGTTAGTTGCTGTTTTAGCAGAATGAATGCTAAAAACACAACCTCAACCCGCTTCCTAGAACAAAAATCCATTACGAGGAGACTTTCAGCTCCCCAAGGCGTTGACTTTGGACAAGCAGAGGTTAGAAGAAAACAACCTGAAAACAGCCTTATCTCGCAACACACGGGTGTTTGTTAAGGCTCCCCATTAAGTCTCCCCCTAAAATTTGCATATTAATTGCATTTTGGCTCTACATTCCCCCTCCCTTAAAGGCTGCTGTTTATAGGTGCTTTATTTCTTTGGGAAGACGCAGACGTCCGCGGGGTGCTCACCTGCAACGGAGAACAAGAATTCAATTCTGCTGGAAATTGGTTTAACTTGAAAGTAATCAAGTTTTCAAGCTCACACACCTTGATTGAAGGTCTTGGAGGATCGGCTTGCAGGTGGATTTGCACATTTGGTGCGCAGACTTTAAGACGTTAAGGCTCAAACATCTGGAAGCAAATGCTGTGATTGATTGTAATAACGATTAGATGTCCTGTCAGAATCAAACAAGTTTTATCAGCAAAAAATGGCCAAATTGGGCTAAAACGATTAATCGATTAATTAGATTAATCGATTAATCATCAACTAATTTAATAATTAACAGGAATGTAGAGATTCAAAGAAGACCATTTTCTGAAAAACAACATATTTAGAGCAGTAATTAAACCAAATCTGTACATAAAATATGTTCATTTTGCGAAATGAACATATTTTGTGAAAATGTGAAAATGTTTTAAAACTCCTTGAGTGGCTCAGTGGTTCAAATTCACTGAAGGAATGTTATATTACTGCCTTTTATTTTCTATTTAAAGGGATTTGGATTATCTTTATATCCATGCTTTAATATATTTCTGATATTTCAAGTGGTTAAATGAAAAAGCTGTAAAATGTCATTTATCTTCATCTGATTATTCGTCGAATAGGCAGAATAATTACTAAAATAATTTAGTTGCGGCTTAAACTCAAAGACAAAAAACTTTTTCAAATGAGGATTTTACTTACTGGGTAAAGGAAGCAAAAGTAAATGTCTAATAACGTGTCTAATAATGTGTCTTTCTTGGTGGCAAAGAGTTATTAAACCTCATTAAATGATGAATTAAATATGATTAGTTCTTTACTGATAGAATTTAAAAAATCACATCAGTTTCGCTCGTCTGGCTACACAGGATCCCAGACCTCAAACATTTTGAAATTATTTAAAAACAGATGAGAAATGAGTTTACAAAGTTATTGTTCAGATTGTCGTGTGTGTAAAACAAACAGAACCTGATGCTGACCGTCAAACATGCTGGTGGTTTGATAACCTGAAATATTTGAAGGGATCCCAGACGAGCTGACGTCACAGACGTTTTGTTCAGCTCGTCTTCTCCAGTCGTTCTCATGAAGAAAAGGGAAAAACTTTTCACCAACCGACAAAGATTGACGTTCATAGAAGTGTAAAAAGACGGCAGAATGCTGTAAAATGTGGATTTTAAATCTACATCTGCGGTCGGGAGGAGCATTGTCTGCTACTGCTAGTAACTGTGTTTCCATTACAAATGTGCACAAAACTTTGTCAATATTCTGCTAATGTTGAAAAAACACAATTTTGCAATTGCTTTGTTTCTACTAAATAAGAATTGCAATTAAAATCACATGAAAACGTTTGTTCAGGTCATTAAAAACCAAGCTGCAGCATCCTCCTACCACTTCCTGTCGTCTTCTTCGTTGTTTCCGGCAGTAGTAACATCCAGTTGTCGCTTTTATTGCAGTTTTACGAAACACATTAATTTTGATCCAGCTGAAAACCCTCCTCATCCTAGCACAAAAGGTTTTTATCAAAATCGGCGTGTTTACATTAAGCATATTTATTTTCAGAATTTCATTTTGCGCATTTATATGATCCGTGGAAATCTTCAGTTTCTTTTGAAGTGACATGAGTAATGTCCAACATGTTTGTTAGTGTATTGGGTCTGGATTTAAAGCGCTACAATACGAAGCCTCGATGCAATTCAACAGTCGCCTTCACTGACATTTTACTTCCTGCCCTCCATCTGAAACCAAAATCACATGACTAAAAACTGACTATAGACTTTATCTGACATCTATTAAAACATATAACGAAGATTGAGTTTTTACATTGCGCACACAACTTGTAATAGAAAAATTACAAAATATTTAGGGCAACAAGTTCAGCTGGTCTCTCATCCATTTAAATAAATGAGGAAGGCAGAGAAGTTTTCACAAACAAAAACTTGTTTTCCAAACTAAACAGCAGCACAGAGTCAGATGGCCACTTTCAAGCTTTCCTCTCCCCCAGCAGCTATTCTCACTTAGCTCCAGCTCTGTACGTTTTTTATATTGTGAATTGTGCCTGCTGCTTAGACATTTCCCTGTGATTTGGCAGCTTTTTCAACAAATGTTTGAAAAGATGTGAAAGTTTTAATGACTGGATTGAGCCGGGGATAAAGGAACAGCTGGAGATCCGGCAGTGTAGTGGCTATTTTTATCCAGCAGAGGTAAACTCAAGCTGTCTTATTTGAAAACCATCACTGCAATTTCATCCATACTTAAGAATAACAGGTGACTGAGCATCCGCGCTTCCTTATTTCCAAAACAATGTGGCCATATGGGTGTTTTTCCTTTCAGACGGATTCGCTCAACGCCGCTCTGTATGTGTAATATCACATTATGCAGAAAGGGTTTATTTATTATTTTCAAGATAATAGTTTCATTTCAGAGATAATGAGTCACTGGATTTTTTCCCCATAGGCATGGCTGCACCAGTTAATGGAAAACACCAAAACAGTGAAGTAGTCATTATTCTGATTACCTCCATCTCTAGAAACAATGTTTGTGACAATCATTTCTGAGCACAATTATTACACTTGTGCGCTAAAGCTAGATTCCAGCACAGGAAATGCTTTTATTTCCATTTACTGGAATGGTTCTCCTCTCCCACATCCAAATCTAATGATCTGCACTCGGCTCAGCGGACTAACTCGGTTCCGCCGTATTGATTTCCTTTGTGCTGCAGATTGATCTGTGCACAGCTACAGCTCAATATGTCGCTGCTGCTGTGCAACATTTCCACGACAGAAAGCAGAAGCAACATTATTCTCTTCACAACGTAGAGATGTGCTTCATCAGATTCAGGTTTCTGATGTTTCTGCTCTTTAACGCCCAACTTTTTGTGGTTCGTTTCATGGAAGCAGCTGTTTGTTAACAAGATTATCCTTCAATCTAGAGAGCAAAACAAGATTACATCTGCTCTCTGAGCTGCAGGATGATTTGTTTTATTTGCAAAAGCAGGAAAAAATTGGGTGTGTCAGATGCATAATTGAATAAATTGACAGATTCATGGTCTAGTTTTGCAAACCCATAAACGGATGATATTAGCTGCCGTAGTAGCCACAAGCACTCAGGTTTGATGTGTTTTGAAGATTTAATTTTTGAAAGTTTGGATTTTTTTTGCACCAATGAGCTCCTTTGGGGTTCCAGATTCAGCCGGCCATCTTGCTTTACTGCCTCTAATTATTTGGATTTTCAGTTCTTGAATTTTAAACATCTTTTATCCCACGCCCGCGTACGTCAACAACTTTTCAGAATATCAGGCTCTTCATGAAGGGCTCCAAGTTTTCTATAACAGATTTATCAAAAACGATGTCATCTACTGTTTTGTGTTTTCTTTATCCTCCTTCTTTTTCTCATTAGCCTCAGTGAAAACACAGCATCACCAAACTGCCCTCCTGATGCTGATGCACAAAATCTGCTTTAAAGGAGGAAAAATTCAGATGCACAAATTACAACCCGTTGGTTTGCATGAGGCCTTTCACTGACTCCTGACATGTTTATCTGACTTCCCTTTCTCACCCACTCTAATGCAGATTCAAACTGAGTCCGATGGTGATCGTAGCTTTTTCCAGGCATTTTGACCACTAAAAGCGTTAAACCAGAATCCATTTGCACTCCGCTCACATTTATTTATGACCAGTTTCAAAAGCCTTTCCAATGTAACGTCACACATTAACAGGCGCCGCCCTTCACCTGGTGACCCAAGCCAAACACAGCCGTTACCTAGCAACCCAGGCAGGATTTCATCTGTCACCTAGCAACCCAAGCTGAGCTCCAGCACATTTGGTTAGCTGCTTCTGTGCTTTGTTGCCACCACGTACTGCATTCTTGTTGGCTGTGCAGGAGGCTCCATTTATTCTTTTCAAAGAAGTACGGTTGTATAAATTTGCATCTGTTGGAAGCCATTGTCACATGCGAGTGTAAATGTTGAGTTGGCTGCAGCTTATTTGGATTTTAAGTGACAGAACGGGCTGAAACAGCTCATCCTGAAAGGAGCAGACAAACATTTTGTCTAAGAATGATTTTGTGCAGATGTTTTACACAGACTAGAGAGGAATCCTAGCATGTTAGAGAACCATAATAGGTCACCCCTAGATGTCAGGAGCAGCATAGAAAGATGCAGTAGACGTGTCCGGCTCGTGCATGCATGCCTGTGCATGTGTCTGCAGGATGCTTCTGTGTGGAAATGTGTGCCTAATGTCTTCTGAGGGGTTCGGTAGGCACACGATGGGACACTCTCCCGCAGATGCAATTAGACTAAATGGGATTATGCCTATCACATTTCAGACAGGCCGGCCCCAAAGCCACCTGGGGGAGGGCGTGATGGTTACAGGGGCGATGAGCAGGGATAGAGGGAAGAGAAAGTGTTGGGGGAGGACAATCCTAAAATATCATCTTTTAGCAGCTGGGACACAGCAAAGCTCACAGATGCAGGGCTTAAATGTTTGGGTCTCTAATACACTTAAAGATATAACAGCAGAAGAGATGAATTAAGGTTTGTGTGTTCATTTTTCAGCCTACAGTGGTGTCCGTTCTGTGTGATGTACTGCAGCTTCCCCCGCTCTGGAGTCAGGCTAAATGTCAGCATCAATAAAGAAAGTGAGGGCGGGGAGGCTGACATTTTCACACTGAGTGATTGTGCTCATTGATTCCTCCTCTACTGAACCCTGAGGTCAGACGGTTCAGGAGATATGGCGGAGAATTAGGGTCAGACGAGGAAAGAAAATAAAAATATGAGGATAAAGTCGTATTCTTGGTTCGGTTTAAGTAAACTCTGGTTCAGTTTGAATGCGAATGTGAACGCCAAGCGGACCAGAGACCGCTCCAAAAGCAGGAAATGGACTACAGCGCAGGGCATTCTGGGTAATACAACCAAAACAAACGTGCTAGCCTAGCGCTAGCAGGAGAAATGACTCGAGGTTGTTAGCATCCAACCGCTACAATCTGACTACATTTTTGTTTCCATTTCATGAAGAAGGAAGTTGTGCTCAGTGTCTTCAGAGGTTTTTCATGTTATTTCCTTCAGTGGTTCTTGTTGCAGCGCCCCCACAGGTGAGGAGAGGAACAGGTTTAGTTGGAAATGGAGCAAATGTTGTTTTTTCAATCATCAAACTGAGTTTAACTAGGTTTTCTTTATGGGTATCAGATTCAAGACGAATCCAAATACACAGCACACTTTGAGAAATTTAAAGATGATGCATTTCTTCCACTTCACAGTCTTGTGTCTTATTTTGTTAGTCTGTCACAGTAAACTTAATAACATAGATCTAGCTTCTCTGACAAACAGTTTTGTGCTACTTTTATCAAAAACACGGTCAAAACTATAATGGCGTAGCAGGACCAGTGAAGATTTAAAACAAGGAGTAAATTTCCTTCCAAAACTTTTGAGATTAAGAAAAAGAAACAAGGACATTTCCAGAGTAGTTTTTTTCCCAGAAGTGTCCTACGTTATGAGCTGCTGCTGTTGAAACGTTGCCAGGAAAAAAATCAGAAACTTTGAGGTTAATCTCAGAAATGTTCTTAGAAAAAAACATGGAGTTAAAAAGTTGAACATTTTTGACTTTCCAAACTCAAACTGACTAGAAGTTTAAAATTTGCTAGATAAACTAAATTTTTTGACTTTCAAAAACAATTTGCTGAAAATTTCCAAGTTTTTTTTTTTTTTGTGAAAATGTAACTTTTTCCTACCTTTAGTTACCTTAATACGCCATCGTACAAAACACATTGATCCTTATTGTTTATTTGCTTTAATCAAAGCTCTCAGCATCAGAGGTATTTATGCACCAAATGTTTAGAGGTTCGTCTGCATTTACCTCATGACTTATTCTGATCCAGAGCCAGATGCTAATGTCACTGGATTGTTTCCTTGCGTTATTTGCACCACTGCAGGCCCACAGCAGAACGTTTCCATGTCAAAGTAAGTAAATAACCGTGTAGATGCAACCAGACATGGCGTAATGAAGAGGAATTAAACGTTCAGAGGTAAAACTGGACGTCCTGCTCCTGAGATCTGAGCCTTGGTGGGGGTAAACGGGAGCTGTGATAGGATACGGCCCATTAATTATTGAATCTGCTGACGTTAAGACAAATGGCGTTGTTCTGGCCCTCGCCGGAGCCCGTGACTTTTACAAGGCCAGCTGGACGTAGCCTCAGCAGTTCTACAGTTACACCTCTAACTCAGGTTTAAAAGATGTGCTGTTTTATTAGCAGCGTTTCCTCAGCCCATCTGCAATATGACAGACGTTAGATTAAAGAGCTGGAATAAAATTCCTCTGCGCTCGGCTCATTTATATGGCTGCAGAAACTGAAACCCAGATGGAGAAACTCCTCGCAGCTTTGCTGCTTTGGGAAGGTGAAGGTGCAGAAGTATTCACTCTGTTAAAGGAGCAGTATTATGTCAAATTGACTTTTGTGATTTATTTCATCATAAAAACAAACATGGAAAGCTGATTTGATGTATTCATGCATGTTTGAGAAATCCTTTAATCTCCATGGCAACCATTCAGCTGCAAAACGCCTGGGTGGACCTGGCTCCACCTTCGAAGACGAAGTTCCTCCTCGGAGCTGCAGCTTCCAACAATCAGCCTCACAGAGCAGCTCCTTCAGACTAGCCAGCAGCAATTAGCAGACACCTGGTGGAACTGCTGAGCTCGTTACAGGAGCTGCTGCTCAGTGAAACGCTGTTGTTAAACGGTTAATAGAGGAGCCATGTTGGGAGATCCTACTAGGATAAAAAAAATTGTTTGAAAAGTCGAAAATTTCCAAAAAAGTGAAAAAGATTTTGGGGATCAAGAACATTTCTCAAAATTCTGTAATTTTGAGATTAGTTTTAAAATGTTTTTTGTTTTTTCTCTCACAAATGATCAACTTTTCAAACTCTTTTGAAAGTAATCGAGAAAAAATCTTGAAAATTAAAGAAAAAACATTTTGACAGAAACTTTCTTTTCAAGTTTTTTACTTTTGAAAATAATTTTTTTCCCCTAAAAATTTAGATCAATCTCAAAATTTCTGTCTTGTCTTCTTGTAAATTTTTAATTCTTAAATTCATATATTTACTAGAAAAAAACTTGGAAATCTAATTGTTTTGACAGTTTTCCTCACAAATTTGTGTGTCGAAATGAATGAAGTTTCAGAAAGAAACTTTAAAGAATGAGAAATTTCCACGTTTGTTTTGTTTTTCTAGAAAATTTCTCAACTTTTCTGAATTTCTTTTCTGAGCTGGAATTTTCTGTTTTTTACTTTTTATCTATGCATTATGTTTTTTTTTTTACTTTTTCATGTCTGAGCCTTAATAAACTCGATATGAATGATTCCTGTTTGCTGTGTGCTGAATAAATCCCTCTGCAGCTGCCAACCTTTAATAAAAAAGATGCAACATCTGAGGAAATTGAACCCACTTCTGGTCACTTTTGCTTCTTCTTGTGATTTCCTGCATAAATTGGTCTCTGAAGAATCGAGCAGGGACCGAATGTTACTAATTTAAATTACCAAACAACTGGTTGGCACGTACTGAGTATTATCTGCTCAGATGTTGCGAGGCTCTGAAGGCGGGTCCAACTTAAGCAAGAATAATCGCACCATTTATGAGTCCAGCGTGTGGTGAGGAGCCACAGAGGGCATTCTGAGTCCTGCGCCGCTTTCCTCTCCGTCCGCCAGCGTCTTATCGCCTCCTTCCCTTATATTTTATGTCGTTAGTGGCTCTCCCTGTAGACGCTGCCAGCTGCTGCGCCGGCCTTCTGGAAAAGAGGCTGGCAATTAGACCTTGTGCTTAAAACAAGGTGAGTCAAGACCTTTTAATGGAGCTATTTCTGCGCTCCCCGCACACGTGGCCACTCACATTTCTGCAGCGCCAGAGAACCAAAACACTGAGATACAGCCATTAAACACGCTGTAAAAATGCAATAATTTAACACAGTTTTGATTTAATCGCTTCATATATTAAATCATTTTTTAAACTTTGACTTTTACGGAGTGCTTTACTGATTTACAACGTGAAAACATTTTCAGTAGCTTGCAGATTTCTGCTTCAAACTGATTTTAATTAGTAAGTTTTTATGTTTTAGCAGCTTTTTATCAAGACAAAAACCCACTGAGATTAAAAACTTATTTTCCAATAGAGTCCATGCCAAGAGGCAGAAACAGATGCAACAATCAAAACAGCAGTTTTCTAATGGCAATTTAATACATTCAGGTGAAGAAAGCTTTAATAACCCATGATGGAGTTTTAGGGCCAGGAAAAGAAATTTATACGGTTAAATTACAAGAATAAAGTCAAAATATTATGAGGAAAAACATTGAAGAATGAAGTTGTAATATTGCCATAATAAAGTTTAATAACACTAGAAAGTCATAATACAATAATTAGATTAGATATTTCCAAAAGACGATCATAATACAAAAAAGAGTTGAACAACAATAAAATCAGGATATGAGAAAAAATCACTTACCAGGAACAGTAATGAGAATAAAGTTGAAATAATGAGAATAAAGTTGAAATACCAGAATAAAATCATAATAGGTTCAAGTTATAAGATAATAATAATTGACTTGAAAAGTAATTTTTTTATTTCATATTCAGATTTCTTTGACGTTTAGCAAGCAAACCCAGATATCTGATTGAAACCTGTTTTCACGCCGTTTGCTCTGTGAGGCTGCAGCTCCTCCATGATTAGCTCTGTATTTGGCTTTTATCTGCAAGGATGAGGTTAACTTTCTAATTCCATCCCAGCCTCTCGTCTCTCCGCTCAGACCTTGATAAGACAGAAGAGGAAAGGCTGTCTGTGTTTAGACTGCTGCACCTTGTTTCCTTGGACCTCACCCAGCAAACCTTGAATCTATTCAGCAACAAACATAAACCAGTGAAGGCGCCGACAGCACTGCTGTCTCCGCTCATCTTTTCTGTTTCACCCAGAAAAACACAAACAGAGCCTAAATATGCTGAATTTATGAACAACTCATTTATTTATTAGCCATATTTCACAATTATAAACTGTTTCATAGGACATAAAAATATAAATTACAGAAAACAAGAAAGGATTAAAATTTAAGACAGATAGTGAAAACATGAAGGAACTGAAATACTAAAGTTAAACACCAAGAAACTGCTTTAAATTTAATGAATACTTTGAAATGAGCTCTATAAAAAGCTGCTGAATTAACAAACGCTTCAGTTTGGAAATACCTGTCAGCATACACAGTTATAACTGTTACACATTTGGTTTTTACATGTAAAACATGTTTCTATGGCTTTAAGTGTTAATTCTTTAGTAACCCCAAGACTCATTCTGTCAGATTTTCTTTTAAATGTTAAGATGCGGTAAATATTTTTTTAACCAGCCTGTTTAGTGTTATCTGGAAACCAAAGTGAAAGGAACCAGAAATAGGCATTTCAAACATCCTCTTCTCAAAAATATGCTAATAATAGGTGGCAGCTTTTAAACTGTAGTTGCAAACAAACTGAAACTTGATGCTGGTTCCTGTGTTTTTAACTTCATTTCTGTTGTAAGCGAATCCCTTTCCAACGGTCTGACAGCAGAATATCCGAGCAATGGGCTTTTTTAAGGAGTGGCATCAAGTGAGAAACCAACCCAATGTTATCTCAGAGAAGTGAAGGACCTGCCAGGACCTTCGTCAAGCTGTGAATGTTAAATCCTCAGAGCAGACCGGAGACATTCGTCCACACAGTGGCAGGCGTAAAGGCCACCCGACCCCGACTCCGCCCGGCTGAGTCGGTCAGGCGGCCGTCTGAGGACGGGCGATTTGATAAACGACAGCCTCCAACCTGGCTAATCTAAATACACAATCTTGGCTCAATCATTCCCCAAACCAGGTGCCAATCTGTAAAATAGCCTCACTATAGCAGGAACCATACAGTTTCCTGCTATATTCTGCCTAAAAATAACCATGTGAACAGAAGGAGAATTAAATAGTTTGGTGTTCTGCTTCTTCAGTTACAAAATTAGAAGCATGATGATTCCCTTAGCAACAAATCTTAATGTTTCTTCTGCATTTATTATTTATTGTGAAGCAACTGTTGCATGGTAAAACTCGGTCTTGGGGAGGAGCGCTGCACATGTCCTGGCTGGACAGCAGGGAAGTGAGGTCATGGGGGTTGTCCCGTCAGACTGTCAGTTCCTGAAACACACACGGGGAAAAAAAAACATAGTCAAAGCGCTCATGGGGTCAGTTGGACCCCACTGGAGCGCCTATAGAGTAGGGATGTATTGACACCATCCCTGTTTAGTGTGCTTTAGTTGGACTCTTGTTCGTTTGTTTAGAAAGTCTGGTTTGTTTGGCTCGGTGTGAATGTGTAATCGACCAGAAACACAAACTCTGGTCTGCCTACAAACCTCGGTCTGGGTTCGGTTGAAGTGAACTATGGTTCACTTTGAATGGGAACGCCAACTGGACCAGAGACCACGCCAACAGCAGGAAATGGACTTCAGCACAGGGGATTCTGGGTAAATACCACCAGAACAAATGTGCTAGCCCAGCGCTAGCAGGAGAAATGGCTCCTGGTCTTCAGCCAAAGACTAAAGAGAAATCCTCCAACCACTAAAATCTGATGCTTCCATTTTGTTTCCATCTGGTGAAGAAGGAAGTTGCGCTCAGTGATTCCGAGATTTCCATGTTATTTCCTTCAGTAGTTCTTGTTGCAGCGCCCCCACAGGCCAGGAGGGGAACAGGTTGGTTACCACAGCAGCTGGAGATGGAAGAAATGTTGACGTTTTGGTAACAATTTAACCGAATCTACCGAACTATCAGGTGGAAAACGTATTTAGTAATGACTGGCAACTGATGATTCTGACCCGAGTTGTTGGATTTCTTTGTAGTTCTAGTTTTACTAGAAACAAAAGTAACTATCGACCATTTCCTGCACACAGATATTTTGACCCATGTAAATAAATTAAAGATAAATTTGCCAAAAGCTACCATTTGTTTATACCTCTTTAGCTTATCACAAATTTGTGCTCACAAACACCTATAAGTTGTTTTAATATGTAAATGTTTGCATGCTGATTCATTAATAATTACCTATAACTAATATGGTAGTAAACAAGGATAATGGCTGCTAATAATCGTTGAATAATAAAATTAAAATGTCTGTGCAAGCAGGGTGTGCTGTCTGCAAACAGCTCTGTGCCTTTTGTTCTCCAGCAGATAGAGAGCATCCGCTGCTCCACTAACAACACATAAATATGCATTAATCTGTTCTGGTTGGGCGAATTTGAAGAACTGTCAAGCATCAAATGTAAAGGTCATGCTTTGCTTGCTGTAAGGGGAAAAATCCCGGAGACCTCGGTTAGGGCACCATTTGAATAAACTATGCAGGGATTTACAAGCAGTAACCTTCAGGGGGATGACGCCCCCGTCCCGTTATGGATGGGCTCCATCATCAACTTCACCAGGCTGAGCTGATTATTACCTCCCATTTCACCTGTTTCTGTTCAAATCTTATTTAGGTTACCATAGTTCAGCTGACTAAATAAACTGATTCTAATAAAAACAGTTTATTAAAAGGGTTAACTTATAACTGGAGACACAGTTTGTGTTTATAACATTAAAATATACTGAAATTACAGACAAAGTGCTCTTTGTTTTTGGTTTGTAGGGAAAACGTCTTAATAAACTGGAAGTACGACAAAACTAACTTACAAGTAACTTCAACAAGATATAAGGGCTTGTTTTAAATCAGTAGATCCTTAACTTTGATTAAAAAAGTTCCTCTGGCAGATAAATTAACTTTTAACACAATATTTAAAATATATGTCTTTAGGGCAACAAACACAGATAGACGTGTGATTTTTATCACTAAAACAATATATTGTGAATTTATAGTGAAAACTATAAATCAAAATTTATCACAATAAATGTTAATACTTCAAATTAAAACTGTATTAGACAAAATAAACCTAAACTCTAATGAAAAACTTATTTTAACCCTGATTTTTAGAGGGAGGGAAAATCTTTTCTCGGTGAGTTTGTTGCATTTGTTGCATTTTAGTCTTTTTTCAGTGAGTTTGTTGTATTTAGTCTTTTCTCGGTGAGTTTGTTGTATTTTAGTCTTTTTTCAGTGAGTTTGTTGTATTTTAGTCTTTTTTCAGTGAGTTTGTTGTATTTAGTCTTTTTTCAGTGAGTTTGTTGTATTTTAGTCTTTTTTCAGTGAGTTTGTTGTATTTTAGTCTTTTTTCAGTGAGTTTGTTGTATTTTAGTCTTTTCTCAGTGAGTTTGTTGTATTTTAGTCTTTTTTCAGTGAGTTTGTTGTATTTTAGTCTTTTCTCTGTGAGTTTGTTGTATTTTAGTCTTTTCTCTGTGAGTTTGTTGTATTTTAGTCTTTTCTCAGTGAGTTTGTTGTATTTTAGTCTTTTCTCTGTGAGTTTGTTGTATTTTAGTCTTTTCTCGGTGAGTTTGTTGTATTTAGTCTTTTCTCGGTGAGTTTGTTGTATTTGTTGTATTTAGTCTTTTCTCGGTGAGTTTGTTGTATGTTGCGTGACGCGCCAGCAGCCTGACCCCGCCCGTCTCTGGACCGTGACGGCCAGGCGGACCGTGGCAGGTGGAGGTCTTTCAGGCGGAGCGAGGGGTGACCTTGCCACGTCTCCCGGTTGCCAGGTTTGCGGCTTCGCGGCGCAGACGGCCTTGGTGAGCAGAGTGCCGTTCCCGTCCTCGGTCTCAGATGCCACATGGCCGCCCCCGAGCCGTCAGGCGGCTTGTAGACGGCGGCGAGCGCCAGGCGGGTCGCCGCGGCCGGGTCCGTGTCAGGCACAGAGAGGGCCTTCTCAGCGGGCGGCCCGGCAGCGTGTCCCCCTTTCATGGAGGAAGTGTGTAGCGGCTCGTTTGCACGTGCTTTGTGTAGATTAAAGCGAGCGTCTGTCAGAGGTAATTACATGCGGAAGAGTTTATAGACTTCTGCTCAGACCATGAATTCACTGCTAACTTCTTCCTGCTGGCATACTTAAAAGCTTCAGATAATCAAACAAGAATTCATGAACTGATTGAGATTTTCTATATTTTTACATGAAATTTCACCAGCCAAACCTGGAAGAACTAAAATAAATCAGTAAATGATCCGTCTGATGACTTGAAGAAAGTAGTTTTACATTTTTATGGCTGTTTAAACAACAAGTGCTTAATACTTTACCTCCCAATCAAACAGAAGCACGATTTGTCATCAAAACACTGACAGTTTCTAAAGGGCAACAACAGACTCTTTATTTGAGAAATATTAATTTCAGATGTTAAAACAGTAGATAGAAACTCAAACATTGTAATCGAGTAACAGTTGCAACATACTTATACTTTTTATAAGTTCAATAGGAATGAGGCGTAAGCCAGTTCTAAGCTTGTGGATTGTTTTTTGTTGGATGTATGCTAAGAGCTAGCTAGCACATTAGCACTTAGCATACGTCACCTAGCAAGTACATGTTGTAGCATAAACACAAATATCGCCATGTTTATACTAATATGCATAGCTACTTCGACTGCACTGATTGCAGTTTTCCATAAATGTTGCTAAATATAACAAGAAAGTCGCTGAGTTGGTAACAGTGGGGCGACTATTGTCCAATGAAATGTGCAGACGTGACCCGGTGGGCGGGGCTAGCAGTCAAACCTCCGTCATAGCTGAGCAGAAGAGGACTAAGGTTGAATTTTAGACCTTTGCTGAGGTAGATAAGATCGTCCCAATAGTCAGGAAGTCATAGCGCGTCTAATAGCTGCTTTCCTTGCTAAGGAACGGGCAGCAGAGCTAACGGCTCTGCAGCTGAGCCTCCGCCTCAGAGCGCACCGCCTGCCATGCCTCCCCACTCAGTCAGCTGCAAACATCCGGGTCATCATCAAGTTTCACCCTGACACAAAACACGGGATGCTTTTGTAATCTAAATGAAGAGGAATGTCTTTATTGCAAAGCAAATGCTAACCCTGATTTAGCATCGCCACTCCCAAACATCCCCACTGGTTCACATTCTTGGCGTTTTTGCCGTTGCCCAGTACAGCAACACATATCTGTGGGACAGGAAGGTGTTCATTGTGGCATTCGGTTATCTGTGTTTGCTCTAATGAAACCATGCAGGAGGTTGGACGTTCGTACCACATTTAAATTAGAAGGGACAAAGTGACTATTTGGACTTGGTACAGTAATAGCGTGATGAATTATGGCACATGTTCTTCAGGGGACATTGCTTGAGGAAATGTTGTAAATGCCCGTGGGAACCAGCGCTCATCAATCACACATGGTGAGGTTGGGGCTGTAGCGATGCCCAGAGGACCCAGCCAGTAATCTAAATGGTGACACTGAGCTGCAGGGCCCCCGTGGGGCTGCCCGCTCTATCGCCTGCAAAGAAAACAGATCAGGGTAGAGGGATCAAGGTTTGTTTTCTCCCTTTTCTAGGTCATTATTTATTATGTGAAATATCAACGTCCTTGGCTGCAGCATGGGATCTTCCTCCCCCTGCAATTGACAGATCTCATTATAAGATAAACGTGACAAAGATAGCTCATAATGCTTCAGAGAAATGTAACACCATTAGCAGGTCATTGTCATCGTTCTAATGTGTCCTTTTAAGCCGCTTAGTGAACTGGTGCTGAAGTGTGATACAGGGATTAACCTATCACAGAGTTGCTGCGGAGGAGTTGAGCCGCCATTGATGGAAATTTTTGGATGTGTGTTGATATCTTCCCAGGCGCCGCGCAGAGTCATGGCGGAGCCTGATTGGTAAACATGGCGCGGGTTCTGGCGCGGGGGGAGGATGTCTTCAGGGTGCAGGCATGCAAGTGGTGTGACTCCATGTTTCCATGCACAGGAAGAAGCACGCTGCAGCAAAAGGGTTCTGGTACACCAACAAATTATCCTGCTATATTTAGGAGCAATATATTACCAGTTGGAGAAAACGTTAAATTAATTAATGAGGTAATTTCAAGCTCCCAAATTGTTAGGAAGCAAATGGATTAAGTGATTATTTATCAATCAATCAAGTTTATTTGTAAAGTATATTTTAGCAACAAGGCAGTTAAAGTGCTTTATATCATCTTGTTTTGGTCTCAAGTTGCCCTTTTTTTTGACAGAAACCTTTATTTGTTGTTTTATTGATTTTGGATATTTATAGCGTTTCCACTGTTAAACGTTCTTTGGAATTTAAATGCAGTTTAAAGTTGATTAATCTCATTACATTACATGACTTGAAAATTGTCTCAAAACAGCATCATTGTTTATCTGTTTGTCATCATGACAGGCTAACGGTGCGCCTGCCCCTTTAAATCGTCTCCCTTCCTTTTCTGCCTGTTTCTGTTTGCAGACCAGCTTCTGGTGAATGTTTTAGCCGTAATGCTTCACTCCTGAAGGTAAATCTGTTGGGATTCACTTTGACACTCACAGTTACGTTGTAATTTCAGGCTTTTTGTGTTTAAGTTCTTATTGCCGATCTCATGAAGTCGTGTTGTTTACGTCTGGATATGAGAACCAACAACATGGCAGCCGCCGTGACGGGACTGTTTATTCGTCTTTGTTAGGAGGAGAGGTCATGTGATCAGGGGATAGCAATTATAGCATACGCTTAATTACATTAGCAACCCCATGTCTTTTCATATTATCTCTGACGCAAAAAACACAGAGAGAGATTTGATTATGCTAATAAGGTGCGTTTTATACATGGTAATGGAGGCCCAGTTCAAAGCCATTAGCGCTATGAGGAATATCCATTTGAGTGTTGAGCTCTTGAACGCAGCTCGGCTCAAAGTGCACGTTGTTTAATGGTATTGATCAATGGTCCACTGAGCTGCGGGGCTTTCGCTCATTACTGCGTCTTATTCATGCTTTCTTGGATAATGATGCCCGAACGGCAATTACTGCCACAACCATTTAGATGATGTTAGAGAGAAATCATGGAGGTTAAGGGGAGCAGCAGAGAAACAGAACAACAATTTGGCTAAAACTGGGAGGAAAACATGGGTTTCCTCAGGAAAATGTCAGGTTTTTAAAAAAATTAAGATCCATCTGTCAGTCTTGCTTTTTTCAGTAAATGTAATTTGAGAGACAGATGAAATGCAGAGATCATCTGGTTGCAGCAGACATGCTGTCCTGGAGACGAGCAGAAACGTTTGAGTTTGTTTGTCCTTTAATTGACACTCAAAATATTAATCCTATTTATTAGTTTAATGCCACCACCAATCACTTAAGGTTGCTGCTTTCAAAGCATTCATCATGCCGACTGTATTAATCTAATAAATGATAGAAATGTAATTAATGATGTATGAATGCAGAATACAGGTAATAATGTGTTTTAACAACTGGAGCTTAATTAGGTAAAATTAGTGAAGCACTGATCAAATATTCTTGTTTTCTTAAAGGTCTGAGCTGCTGATTCTGATTTTGACCGATTCAAAATAAATTCTGGTTTATTTTTCTGGACTAAAACACTAAAGGGGGAACATTAACCTTTAGAGTCTGTCATTAATTAATTAACTGAAAACAATACATTGACAAAATAAGCAACATTTTCAATTTAAAAAGCCTTTTGTGGTGATAAACTATTGAATGAATAGACATGTGAGCTTAACAACAGATATTTTTATTAGTAAGAAACAGCAGAAAAACTGTTTATGTTTGTCTTAAGGAAATACATTTTCCACAAGAGGGAAAAAAGATACATTTTTAACTTTTTTTTTACTTGAACTTTTAAAAGAAAGAGAAAATTTGGTCAGACGTAGAAAATGAATCTTCAAAAACAAAACACAAATGTTCCTGTTCCATATTTTTAGCCTAGAAATAATGGAAATTGTTAGTGTTTTTCATCTGATGGTCCGGTCGACCCGGTTCTACTGGAACCAGAACATCTGCTCCACCTCCAGCTGCTGTGGCTCTGAGTCAAACCAACCTGTTCCCCTCCTGGCCTGTGGGGGCGCTGCACCAAGAACCACTGAAGGAAACGAATGAGTTTGAAATTTAAATAAAAATGGCGGCATCAGATTTTAGTGGTTGGAGGATTTCTCTTTAGTCTTTGGCTAAAGACCAGGAGCCATTTCTGCTGCTAGCGCTAGGCTAGCATGTTTGTTTTGGTTGCATTTACCCAGAATGCCCTGCGCTGTAGTCCACTTCCTGCGTTTGGAGCGGTCTCTGGTCCAGTTGGTATTCACATGCCCAATTGAACTGAACCAGAGTTCAGTTAGCGTTCACACCTCACCAACCGGACCGGACTTTATAGAGAAACGGACTGGAGTCGGATTAAAATGGACTGAACAGGGCTAGTTTAACGCATTCAATGAATAGGAAAACTTGTCACTATTTGACCAATTGTAGATCAGAACCAATCAAGGGACGTTATCTGATTGGCTGTTGGATCCATAGGAAAAAAAATCTATTTTTCTGTTTGCTAACCCAGCCGAGTCGTCTCATGTCGTCCCCGCCTGGTGTCTGAATCCGTCTCTCTCTCCTTCTCCCCTCCTCCTCCATCTCACCGTATCAATGAGGCGGCAGACATCCCAGACCTGCTCAGTCAACTGCTTCAAGATTTATTCTTTGTAACAAATCTGCAACAGCTGGAGAGCCGGGGTATGCATGTAAACTTTGTGTGTGTAATTTGGTGACAAGTCAGGCTTAATCAAGCTCCCAGTGGCTGGATGAGAGGAGCGCAGGGGAGCGGCATATGGGAGCTGAGTGGTGAACAGGCAGTGGGCAGGGAAGGAGACACAAAGCTGCATTAACGCGCCGTACAGTGGCGATGGCAGCCGGAAGTACAGCCAGGAATCAGCCAGCCAGCTCTGCTTCTGACAACATATTTAAGCAGGATCTGCATTTCTATTAAAACATGACTTTGTTCTGCTGAAGGGTGGAAGTGACACAATATTTGGTTTGTTTTATTAAGCCTAGATGTGGCTTATAGAGGAGAACTTGGTGGAAAGTTGGCAGAAAATCCACCAACATGGCTGCTGAAAATGTTCTTGATTTAGTCAAGCTTACTTATTTGTATTTATTGTTAAAACATCCAGATAATAACAGTAATTAACAGTAATTTACTTTCACACCTTAGCTTTGAATCTCTGACAGACAATCAGGGAGGATTTTTGGGTTTTCACCCAGACAGAATAAAATAGATTACAATAGAAACATTCTCTATTAGTGGGACCATAATAACTTTGCATTATTAGCATCTGCTAAATAGCAAGTAGACATAGTGCTTTACTGTTAGCTACCGCTAAATTCCAAGTAGTGCTTTAGCATTAGCATCCACTAAATACCTCGTAGTTGTAGGTACTGCAGTGTTAGCTTCCACTAAGTTCATATGGCGTTTTAGCATTAGCATCCTCTAAATACCATGTTGGTAAAGCGCCTAACCTTTCACATGCCTTTAGTTCTTTAGGATTACTGCAGGTAACTTTTTAGTTAGCAGTGCCCATTTATGTGTTTTGGCCAAAATCCAGACATGGGAAGCTGATGCTGAACTAAAAGCTCTGATGGATTTTGGTTTTAAATATCTGTGGTGAACTGAGGCTCATTTTGATGGTAACTGAGGCATTTTATTACATTTTATTGTCTGTGATGCTCATATTTTAACACAATTTGACTAAGTTTGCAAGAAGCGCATCAACTGTCCTCCTAATGGCTTCAGTAGCTCATAAAATCTGCTTACATGTGTCACAGATACCCAGTAAAACATGAAACAAATTAACTTCCTTCTGTAAAACTGTTGATGCGTTTCTGCTGCTGACCTCTCTGGTTAGCTTACCCGGCTAAAGCAGTTCATTTTAGAAACCTGATATGACATTAGTTGGCAAACCTTATTGAGTTTATTTAACTCAAGCTAAGCGCTGAAATCATAAATGTTGTTTATGAAATATCCTCCTCACCTTACAGCTGGGATGTGAATTACAGAGATGCTGTAAATGCAGAAATAAGACTCAATGTGGCGTTGAATGTTAGCACAAGATGAAAGCTGTGGAAGGAGTCCGTCTATTTGGGAGTGTCCTACTCCAAGACCGGCTTATCTGCAGAGTAGAATTTCTTTTGTCATATATATATATATAGATATATATATATATATATCTATATATATATATATATATATATATATATCTATATATATATATAGATAGATAGATATAGCACCTGAAGGTAAAATAGTTCCTGGATTGTGCCTGAAAGACGCAGAATACTGCCCCTTTAAAAACAAACACTGCCAGCAAATGATCTCATTGCTAATAGCTCTGTTGCTAATATGCAGCAACTGCTGCACCAATGTCGACTTTAAAATACTTCATTAATCAGGTCTTTATTTATTTTATCACTAAAATACAGTAAACATCTGCTCTCTGAAACTGACGGTTGAGGTGCAGAAACCGAAACTTGTGTAGATGCAACAGCCCAGGGCGTCATCATTGTGAGAGGATGGCTAAAAACTCAAACCAAATGAGGCATAACATTATGACTACCTGTTGAATTGTTTTTCCTTTCCTAGCAGACTGGCCTTTACCTTCTGTCATCCTGACGTTACGCTGCCCATTTTTCCTCTAATATTTCACCGTTGAACACCAGCTGTTATGACTGATGAATATGCAGGACAGTTCCAGTTTTGTAAATAAAAATCACCTTTTTACAGCAGAAAAGGCGAATGATGAGGGCCCCATGCGAAGGTGTTGTGTGAGTTTGGGGAAATGTGCGTCCGTTTTGTCGTGATGCATTATACTTTCTCCACATGAACACATGGTTAGGTATTTACCAAGCCATCTGCTAAAATCGCCCGGCTGAATTGAGCTGACATCCAGTTGCTAAGGAAATGAATGCTTTTCAAAGAGGCCAGCCAGTGTTGCACACCTGTCAGTGGAAAAAGACCCGGTCTCCTCTTATCCTCCCTTTCTTTCTTTATCTCCTCATGCATGCGGATCTGAAGCTCATCAGTCACTTATGAGGCTCAGATGGAACGAACGTCGCATTTATTATGGTTTCTCTATGCAAACTTAAGATTTAGACCTTTAAGAAGAGCCTGAAATCACAATAAATGGCACAAAGGTTTTCTAGATATGGAAGCACAAACTACTCGTCTTTAATCAACCATGTTTTTCACTTTGAATTAGATTTAATAACAGGAACACAAACATCCAGTGACTTACAAGATAATCAGACTGGTGCTGATGCTTTTAGTAAACTCCACTAAATAATCTAAACATTTTGAGCAACCCAAATTCTTTTTTTATGGAAGTGGATTACAGCCACTGGAAAAAAAATGTCTTATTTCTCAGAATTTGGAGAAAAAAAGTCAAAATTCTTAGAATTTCCTCAGTTTTCTGACTTTTTTTCCTCATAAATCTGACGTTCCCCAGAATTTCATAATTCTGAGATTAAATTCATAATCCCCAGAACTCTGGCTGTAATTTCTGTCTTTAATCTCAGAATTATGAAATTCTAAGAAGAGTCAGATTTTTTTAGAAAAAGTACAGATTTCTGAGAAAAAAGTTGTAATTCTGTTGTTTTTTGTGTTTAGTGGTCCTAATCCGCACGTTCTAGTTTCTGAGAATAAACACAAAAATCTAGACATAAATAATAGAAAAACCATCAACACTTTGGATATCATTTGTAGTTTAACAAAACAAACAGGCAGATTTTATGTTTCAGATTTATATTGATTTATAGCTCAATTTTCTACAGATTTACAATATAAAAAAATGTGTCATATTAGTCATGCAGCTATTTGTTTTTAATAAAAATGAAAACAGAAACTACTGTAAACTTCTGGTGAAACATTTGGACACTTTGTGATCTGAGCTGAGCGAAGAGCCAGTCGTTAAATCTGAAATGGTCGTCGTCGACGCCGTTGTGATGGTTTCATCGTCCCGCTCAGTGATGAGTTTCAGCGCGCGTCGCTGCCGGACGGGGCGCGACCTTCGGACAGACGCTCTGTCATGTCGGCTGCTGCCCGGTGACTCCTGTAAAGGTCACCGCAGGGTCACAACAGCGGCCATAAATCAGCTGGAGGAGCTGGGAGATTGTGTCCGTTTGGTCCCAGTCCTGCTGTCCTGCTTGGGCCTTGACCCATTTTCAGCTGCAGAAATTGTATCATAAAACACCAAATGGTGCAACATCAGAGTTTATAATACACCAGCCTGTTTCTGGATTAGTTTATAAATTAATACAATTCGGTTGTCAAAGACCTGCGGGTGTAAACACGTCTGCTAATAGCACGGCTAACTTTTGTTTAGCACTTTGAAAATGTTTAGTGCATTTATTTATTGAATTAAATAATAATCAGATTGTTTTTGATTTTGTAAATAATAAATTAATATTTAATTATTTTGTTCAGTTCAGCCTAAAATAACTTGAAAACTAGACACCAAGGTGCAAAATAGCTTTTAAGATTTGGATCTACAATGAATAACAAAACAAATTACAAATCGGCGACTTGGTTTTATTCATCTTTAGGCCTACAAGTTTCCTAAAATTCAGACGTTTTGTGGGATGGATGCAGGCGGCATCGAGGCGGTTTTGGGTTTTTGTTCCAAAGCTTCAGGTGAAAATGTGCCAAAGATCAGAGCGTTTGCTCTGCATTGATGCTTAGCGTTAGCTTTGTCCCGCAGCGCATTGCCACTTCGCCGTAACACGGCCATCAGCCTTCCATTAGCGAAATATTAATATGCAGTGGGAAGGATAATTGCCCTCGCTGCTCTCATCACACAGACATCATGTGAACTTTGAGACAATCCCTGAACAAAAGAGCCTTGGATAGAGGGGCAACATCTTCATTTCCTTCCCAGAATGCATTAGGCCTTTAAGTGGGCTTGCCTATTGCCGATGCCTGCGTTTGCGCCGGGCACCTGGGATTCTCCAGACCCGTTTGATGTGGCCCTTTTCAGGCACTCTGATCATCCTGTTAAATTGCGACTAATGGACAGGCCCAGACAACAAATTGGCGACACACACACACCTGTCCTTTGTAGTGCGGCGAGATGCGGCGCGCGCGGCCATGTCCGTCTCCGCAGCGCTGCCACAGCAGCCATTTAGTCCTGAATAACCCCAGGTGCCATTACCTTGGTACCTGAGCAAACCCACACAGGAAACTGCGACCAGGCCAGCGTGGGTGGAGGGCGCTGTGCATATGGTGGTGTGGTGGGCTGCGCTTGTGTGACTGTGTGTTATATGTTGTGTTTGTGTGACTGTGTGTTATATGTTGTGTTTGTGTGACTGTGTGTTATATGTTGTGTTTGTGTGACTGTGTGTTATATGTTGTGTTTGTGTGACTGTGTGTTATATGTTGTGTTTGTGTGACTGTGTGTTATATGTTGTGTTTGTGTGACTGTGTGTTATATGTTGTGTTTGTGTGACTGTGTGTTGGTGTGTGGACCTTCTTCTTCACCAGGGGGTTCGGTTGCTGCATAGCTGCACCTGTCTCTCGCTCCTCTCTCTCCTCTCTCTCTCTCTTTCCCTCTCTCTCTCTGTATCTCTCTTTCCCCCCCTCTCTCTCTCTCTCTTTCTCTCTCTCTCTCTCTCTCTCTCTCTCTCTCTCTCTCTCTCTCTCTTCAACGGAATCCCCTCAATTGAGAACAATAGGTGGGGGAGGGGCGATCTGCTACAGTGGCGACAGATTGTGTTTTCCAAGGCCGTGCCAAAAAATACAAAATAAACAGCTAAAATAAGTACTATCAATATTATCATTAGTTGTTTTTCTTTCTGTGTAACTCAGATTATGAAGAACGTGTCGGTTCTCCATTGGTCGTTATTCTGGTCTGTTATTTCCAGCAGTCATTATTATTAATACTATTATTATTATGGGTCTGTAGATTTTCTTGTCTTATGAGTCAGTTATAATTATTAAGATTATAAATATAATTACATTGAATTATACAAAAGTCTCCAGTAGCTCTTTTATCTGAAGAATAATTTTGTTCAGTCGTCATAATTCATTATTTTTGTTGTTTTGTTTTATTTTCAATATTTAAATTGTCTTCCAATTTAAATAACATTTATTTAGCAATGTTTAATAAAAAAGTGTTATTAAACTAAAATATTTTAAAGTATAGGGACAAAATAGCCCACAAAATAACATATTTTGTCCTGATTAACCGCCAAACAATAAGTTGTTTATAGTAGTAATGATGTTCAAACTGAAGCCATTTATAAATATGCTTACAACTACTAAATGTTAATCAGTATTTACAGTTTATTGATCTCTGCGAATGTTTTCTTGCATAATTTTGCCATTTCCAACAATATTATCGTTTATTGTAATAATTTACCGCTGGATAACAGATTTATAGCATTTTTGCTCTGAAAAACTTTAACTTTAGCAAATATCCCATTACGAGAGCATGTTTTGATCAGTTTTATACCATTGTGATATTATTTATAACACAAAAACTCACCATTGTTGACTTTTACGTTTAACTTTAAAATAAAATTGAAAACATTTTACTTTTCACCAACGTAGAAAGTTACGATGGCGTATTTGACTTAATCACAGAGTAAATTAATGAGCTCTATAATTTACATTCTGATGATTAATAGTTTTTTAAGTTTTTACAGTGACTTCATAATCCATTTTAAGTGATTCTGATTTTATTTATTGTTTGTTGTTGTCGTGTTTTATTTTGGATATTTAAAATATCTTGGGGTTAGTTAAATTTCATTATCATGGCATTATCAGTATATTACTGGAAATGGTCTTAAATCAACAGTGTAATCGTTTATCACAATAAATTCTGTGACAATTTATTGTCCATCAAGATTTATCTTGACATGTAAACTAAAGGAATATGTTCCAATTTAGGCAATAAATTTTTTATTTTCCAATTTAAAAAAGGAATTCAGTTTGTTTGTTTGCATTTTTTATGTATTTCTAACAGTTTAGTTAATCGATTACAAAATAATCATTAGTAGCAACCCTAAATATTTGTATAAGTATCTATAGACATTCAGAAATAAAGTGATGCAGACGCAAAGATAAAAACTACTTTGTTTACAGAAATAAAATGAAAGCAGGAAGAGTTTAAGGTTCTGAGGACCATTTTTCACCTTTGTTTAGGTATTTTATGCATTTCATTTTGACAGAAATACTACATCTTAAAACAAAAGGACCAATCTGCATGTTGGCCTCCAAGTTAGAAGCTGACGGCGCCGGCCGGTGAGAAGCCGGAGCGATCGGCCGTTTCTGGTTTGAAAAGCTGCAGGTAAGTTTGAGAAACGTCCGAGCGTTGGCGTCCAACCAGGCCCATATTGAATGGCACCTAACAGTTTTAAATCAAGTCTCTGTGCCCAGCATCTGATGTGGGAGGGACTGGGAAAGGCTTTCTGCGAAGCGCACCGGGAGATTTTTTATATTTGAGATTTGAACGTGTGTGTGCGAGCGTGTATTTGTGTTTGTGTGGACAATGACAGTATCCGTTGTGCCAGAGGAACTGATGAGCAGGTGGTCTGAGTGGGATTCAGCATACTCTCTCTCCCTCCTATTCACACTAGCACTCAGCTCTCCCTGCTTCTGTATTTATGCATTTTTGTCTGTCTGTCTGTCTCCCAGGCACACTCATTCTCTATTTCTGTTTTTTCTGCTTTTTATTTTTATTTGCAAATTGTTTCTTTGAGCAGAAATGTCGCTTTTAAGATTCAGAAACTTATTATTTAGGTTGATTTGGAACAGAAATCTGTAATAAATTGATATTAGTACTGCAGATTAAACATGATTGGATGTGTTTTAAAGGGTTGGGCTCTTATTGTATCGTCTATCATTCATTGTGATAAGAATTTTAATTTATCGTCACGATAAAGTCCAATTAATGTTCTTTTTGTCACAAATGAGAGTTTTTCTATTTTTTCCAGTTTGTTCAATTAAAACATCAGTAATCAAACTTCTTTGTTACTGGTGTCATAAACAGGCACATTAACTGGGGATGTTTTGTTTGTGGGACTTTAATTGACACATTAGCTGCCATAACATTACAAACTTTGACATGAAGCTAATGTTGAAAAAACAACATTTTGCAATTGCAGCATTTCCATTAAAATCCAATCCAATTTAATTATTTCATTTTCTCTGAGATTTGTTTGAAATAAATGAAGGTCTCATTTATTAAACTCCGTCTGTTGAAGATGAGACTTCTGACACCTGCGCTCGATGTTTCACTGAATTAAATATTGCAGGAAGCGTCCTCTTGCATTACTCAGGCCGTGCAGAGTTTCAGGACGATGCGCCGCCGTTCGCTGCATACCTTCACTCACCAGATGTCCGCTCCGTGTCCATTGATTGCTTCGCTGACACGGTTCAGTGGCGTTCCCTTTATCCGATACGAACAGGTACGCACACTCTCACACACACCTGAGCAGCTCGGTACAATGCAGCGTAACGTTGTGCCCCGAACCTTCATGGTGCATAGAGGTGACCCGTATGTTCTTGTTATTGACCTACTTTAGGAGTGACACCGTGTTAAGTATCATCTCCATTCAGACGGTCAGCTTGTGATCTACATTTACACAGGCATCGGTGTCGGATAGCGCCGTTCCCATCAGACGGGGCCAAGGCACGATTTAATAAGATCAATAAAAATCCATAAATTACCTACCTGTGGTTAGACGTGCAGGAAAACATCTATACAAAAACCATTTAGAAGCTTGGATTTGTAGTAGAAAGAAGGTGAGCGAATTCATCCAGAAGAAGTCGGTATCGGATAGTTACTTGAAATTTTATTTTATTTTTCAGTTGTAGTTTCTCAACTTTGTTGTAAAAAAAATCTCAAATTATGTTTTTGCACTTTTAGATTTCTTATGTAAATATTTTACAGTATTTTGTAGAAACCCATAGACATGTTGCAGCTTGACGTAAGCTGAGAACCCGCCCCAGATCCCCTCTGCAGGGCAGAAAGCTGCTAGCCAACAGTGACTAGCATTGGTTTTAGCTTTAAAGTTGTCAACATAACGCGCTAAATCTTAAATGTATGCAGGATATATTAAAGAAAAGGAACACAGTCAACACTACAACAACTAGGTAACAAGGTCAGGAAAAAGTTTTAATAAAAAAGGTGGAGAGGGAAGTAGGTCAGATATGCTAGCTTGACTTTGACAACCTTAACATATAGATGTGCTGCAGAATCTAGTGTTTTGGTTCAGTTAAAAAACATAAGCGACCCACACACCAACTCTGACAGATCATCAGTAGAGTAAAGGCTTAAAATAGCTAATCCACCTCGGCTGTGTTAGATTAGCTGATAGCAGTGGAAGCTAATCTATCACAGCGATCAGTTATTAAAAATCACAAAATAAACATCAAGCGTGAAAACGTAAAACTGTGAAGGACTTCATGTTCTGGTCTTTGTGTGGGAAATGTTTGCATGTATTTTGGTGTTGAATCCTGATACATATAGTTATATTATACATGCAGCTTGTCTACAGACTTTATCTAAATTCTGTTTTTGGTTTTATCAAAAACAGTTTTAAGAAAAACCACAAAACGCCTAAAGGTCAGAAGTTTGATGCTATGTTATCATACTTAAACAATTTGCTTGATGTTATAACCCATGACCAAAATGGAGAGCAAAAAAGTCAAATTTGCAGACACATTTAAGCGGAAATCATTGTACCTGCTTACCACAAAATTTCTTGTAAATATTTCTAAAGTAGCAAAATCTGTGATTTTGATTAAAAAACAATTGCAAATCCTGGAGGAACTGTCATAAAAATGTAACAATTTAAAACACCTGATGAACATGGATTTAATAAAAAAACAAAAATGTTGGGGACCCGCAAAGCATGAAGCCCTGGGCGACTGCCACTTTAAATGCACGATGATATTACAATAATCATACATTCTTGATATATTGTTCAGCCACCATTAGAACTGAATTTATATTTTCTCAATCTAAAGACTCAGTAAATAAAATGAATTAATTCTTTGTTGTAGAATGAATTTATTGTTTTTGATGCAGCAGCAAAACAACAAGGAGCCTGATTGGCTGCAGTGAAACGAGTGAAAATGAGCGACGTAAATACAAAACAGCCGATTTGTTCTGTTTTGTTTGCTGCCAGCCTCCAAAAGGCTGTGTTGGGGAAAACTCCTTAGGAATACCATCATCACCTAAGGTGATTAAAAAGAAATTGAAATTTTTAACACGAGAGAGACCAGACTGCGTTATCTCCCGCCAACCCTCTGTTGCTTCCCTCTTTTATTTTTCGTGGCTATGTGTGGGTAAAGTTTTGGATGATCTGAAGCTCCAGCTTTAATAATAATGAGGATTTTTGCCACTGCCTGCAAGTGCTGGGAACCAAGTCAACGCTGAAGTGAAGAAATTAGTCAGTTGAAATATTTGTTGATTTACCCAGTCATATTTAAAAGGAGCTGGTGAATCATTAAGTTGTTTTTCCAAGCAAAAAAATCCTCTAAAATGTTCTTTAGATGTCAGAATTTCTTCTCTGATGGATTGGACAAACAAAATGACACGTTTGATGATATCCTGAGGGACGTTATTAAAATTTACATCTACATGAGAGTTTTTTTAATTAGATCATTTTTGCCACTACTTTAGTTTTAGAAAATACAGTTTTTCACAGTGGAGAGTTAATAAAAAGCAAAGTTTGTGGTAAAATCATGCAGATTAAATATCAGAGTTCATGTATATTAAACAAGAAATGTATTCTGAAAAAGTTAATCAGACACAAAACAGTGTCAAAGAAAACACAAAACTGTATGATTAGATGAGTATTATAATAATAACTCATTATTTGTATAATAACAGCAGATCTACATTTCCCAATAATTTATGCAATTTTGCAAAACAAAAGATAAAGTTCAGATTTTGTATCAAATTGTTTGTTGTTTATGTGCTTAATAATGGCTGAAGTTTTGTTAGAGCTAAAATGAGCAAGTAAAATATTTTGGTACTTTATTTTGAAAATACGTTTTCCACCATGATTGTTTTGGTTCCCAGGAAAGGCATGCCACTCAGAAGATGGCGGCTTCACTAAAAAACGTTATTCTGGGCAATGAAGCCAACAGTTCAGCTGTTTTGGCTCCCAAATGCTCATTTATTATCATCTGTGGTCTCATATTTTAACCTAACTTGGCAAATACAAATATTTTTTTGCAAATTAATTCTTTTACATTTAGCTTTTTTATGAGAAGTGTTATCCAAACTATGTCATCAGTGCATGTTAGCATTCAAATAAACATAAATAAATATAATTCCCCAGCGTGAATGGGCTGGTTCAGATTCTGTTGTTCTGTTCAGTTAGTGTTTGCCCTGTTTTTAGGATTTTCTCTGAAGGAAACAGAGTTCAGCTGAGAGCCACTGAGAGTGAGAGCTGAGCAGCAAAAGTTTACTATAACATCAAACCTCTTCAGGTGTTGTTGAGGTTTTTCGTTTGAATTATTTGGTTGAAAACTTGGACAAAATTGGACAAAGTTTATAGATATCTATTAAAATAGACACAATAGAACAACAAAACCAATTTGTGGGAATTTTTTGTTAAAGTCCAAAAAATTATAATTTCAGAGCAAAACAAAGCAATTTGTTGAGTTAAAGTTGAGAAACTGCAACGGAAGAATGAAATAAAATTTGAATAGAGAATCTAAAACTAAAACATTGGATTGATATTGATACTGATATCAGTATCAATCCATTACTAATACCAACTTGATATCAATATTATCAATATTTTGGGTTGACGGAGAAAACTTAAATTTTTGGGGATGTCGTGTAAAATAACAAATTTCTCTGTTTTTCCAGAGAACGTATCAAACTTTAGTCACAGACGATTTTCTTGTTTGGAAAAGTTTCATTAATATCGGCGTTATCGCCACCTGCTGGAAGGCATGGGCGTTACAGCTTTACTTAAACCCCAAATAATATTTATTTTACTTCTTCAAAAGAAGAATCAATGCAAATATCTGTAATTATTTGGTTATTTTATTTGATATAAAATAAGATGTTTGGGTAACATTTTTTAAAATAATTAAACTCAAACAATTATTCACATTCACATCTAACTAACCGGTATGTCATTAATTATATATAACAAGGTGATTTTTTTTATTTTTTAATTACTTGTATGTTTTCTTGCAGTTTATTTGAAGTGAAATATTCCTCTTGTGGGTTCATGTCAGCAGCACCTTTTGTCATTTTTCCTTCTGTCACTTGTGTCAGCCCAAGGCAAGGAAAGGAAAAAAGGCGACCATCTTTGAATATGCAAATATTTTAGGAATTATGGGATTGATTTAAATAATGATGTGAAGCGATGAACTCATTTTTCTGGAGAGGAAACGTCGTGGTAACCGTGGTCCACTGTCCTTTATCATTAGCCACAGCACATCAACCCCACAGATGATCCGTGTGTGTGTGTGTGTGTGTGTGTACACGTGTGTGTGTGTGTGTGTGTGTGTGTGTGTGGGTAAAAACCTTCAGTGATCCTTCATGGCTCTTTAATTAGGGAATATTTTTCTGCATTTTTCCGTCAGCTCGTTATCAGTCACCACAAATGAAACCTCCAAACCGAGGGGAGTGACGGGTGGAAGGAGGAAGATAAACAGTGAAACTGCAGACTGATGTGTAAAAAAATGTTTTTCCTTTTATCTTCTGCTTTAATCTTACATAAAAATGAGCCACTGCAGCGTCATTTAATCATTTACGCCTCTACCCTCTCAGCAGATATTTAATTGAAAGCTTCAGTCAGATGATCTTTGTAAATAATATTTTTTAATGGGAATACAAATTGAAGGGGAATTTATCAGCCGTGTTTTTGTTCGCCGCTGTGATCTGTAGATAATTTCCATCAGAGCTGGGATCGGCGCTGATATTTATTGGCTGCTTCGTTAACTTGGTTGCAAAAGAAAATCAATAACAGAGGCACTTAAGAAAATTGGGTAACGGATTTATTTTATTGGTATTGATTATGAAGTCTGCTGTGTGTGTAGGGAGAGCTGCTGCAGTGTTTCTGTGAAAAATGGCAGAAAAGATGATTTAAAGTTGAATTACTCCACTTAAAAGAGAAATAAATGTAATGTAAATGTACTGGACTTAAACAACAAGCTCGTTTTTATTGGTAAGCATCTGAGATGATGCAAAATGTGAGTTTTATTATGATGAATTTTATTTATTAAGAGGAATAAAAACGTTTTGGAAAGACAAATTAACATAATTTTTGATAATTGGCCTTTTAGTGCTTTGTAACTGTTTTAATTCAACTATACTGCTGGATATTTTGTACAGAAAGCTGTTTAAGTTCATACTACATAATAGGAATTAAGTGGAGACTTTGACTAGGACAGGAAGTCAGATGTGGACTTCCTGTTGTGTTTTGGAGGACCGACTTTCTGCGTAACCCAAGTTCACTTAAGTTCAAATTAAAGTTTTTCGCGTTTCTGTGATTGTGGAAAAATCTATTTTTTTTACTAGTGAATAATTGTCATTTATTGCAATTTTTCTTAAAAATGGTCAGAAATATTGGGTTTGTGTGATGCTAACTCCCACCTGCAGGTGGCAGTATTTCAACCGTCTAATTACAGCGCTGCATCAGCTTTACATGATGTCAAATTATCGGTATTTAGCTATTTAAGTTTGTTAAAGAATAACAATGTTTGTGTCCAATTTGTTACGTTTCTGCTCATCTTTTGTGGCTTAAGAGGGAGTTTAACATGGGAAAAAAATCACAAAATTAATCAGATTTTTTAAACTTTACATCATGTTATGATCTTATTTACATCAAATAATTTAAATTTGGGATCAAAATTATGTTTTGGATTCCAGGAATTGTTTGGATCTAGACTTGAAATGAATTTTTTAGCTAAAATAAATGATATTTTGTGGAATATCATTTATTGCATTTGTTATGAAGAACATAACAAATGCAACATGTTTTAACCTCCTGCATATAATAACACAGAAACGAAATAATAACCATTTTAATCTGAGTGAACATGAACTGCAAATAGAGTCAGAGCTCTGGTGAACTCCAGATGATCGTATGATTAATGTATTTGTCCGATGCACACAGCCTGTATTCACCATAGCAGCTGATAAATAATGCAGGAGTCCCGGCTTTGTTCAGGCTAACATGTACAGCCCAGACCCGAGGTTACAGCCGCGCATTAGGACCGTCATGCACAGGAAAACACCAGCAAATTTACCACAAAAGGCAACTCATTTTTAGATTAACCTCAGAAATTTGCTGGAATTTTTTTTAGATTATTCTCAAAAACTTCCTGATTTTGAAAAATTGCTAGAAAAAATGCTAACATTTTAAGATTAATCTCTTAAGATTATTTTTTTTAGGACAAACAAGAAAATTTCTGAGCTAGAAAAGTAAAAAAAAAATAAATTATTGGCAACCTCAGAAATTTTCTGGAAAAACAAGAACATTTCCAAGTTTGAAAAGTCTAAAATCTGCTTGAAAAAAATACATTTTTTAACAATGTCAGAAATTTTCCAGGAAAAACAAGGAATTGTCTTAACTTGAGAAGTTGAAAATTTGCTAGAAAAAAAGCAAAAATTTTGACAGAAATTTTCTAGAAAAAAACTTGGAAATTTCTGAGTTTCAAAATTTTAAAATCTTCATCTATTAAAACTCAGAACATTTTCAAACGAAACAATTTCGAGGTTTGGAACTTTTTTTCTAACAAATTTTCAACTTTTCAAGCTCAGAAATTTCCTTGTTTTTGTTTTCTAAAAAAATTCTGAGATTAATCTCACAATGTTAGTTTTTTGGCAGGAATGTACTCCTACTTTTTCCCGTTTGCTCCTAACTTGCCGTCCTGTGCAGGTTTTCCCTCTGCAGCCTCTTTTTCAGATGGATTTTCCTGTTTGTGTCTCATTTCCTGCATTGCTGCGTGACGGCGGGAGGAGAGTCAGTAACTAAGAAGAGCCGTTAATCTCTGATGGAAAACATCTTTTCATATGAAAATTTCCAGGTTGCTCTCCCAATCCCACCACATTAACAATCTGGAATATGCAGGCCCCAGAGGGAAAGGCTCTGTAATCTGCTCTTAATCTGCCCCCCCCCCTCTGGCAGCTGTTTAGCCTCAGTTGTTTTCAGCTTCGATGTTTTCTGGATTTTACTGCAGCGTTCCCCGAGCCGCTCCTCTGGAGCCGATGGGAGCGGCGTTTAGGACTATTGTACCGAAGGAATGTTAACTTGGCTGGTCTGCCTCTAATTTGGAAATTATAGTGATTACGAGCTAAATATAAAAACCAGGGATTTGGGGCTGTAAGAGGCAGTGAAGGCTTCTGTATTGTTTGCCAGATGAAAACACATCCAGGAAAATGCAGGACTTGGATTTCAACCCAAATCTTCTTCATCACATTTTGTCACTTCTGGGCTTTCTTTGGTTTTTGTCCATTCAGCCACACACAAGATGGCTGCCCTCTGTTTACATGCAGTAGCTGCGTTTCCATTCCAATAAACTTAAAGCTGCAATATTTAACTTTTATAAAAATGATTTTTGTGCATTTATTGAAACTTTCTCTATGTTGTGATAGTTTAGGAGGCAGATAATCTGTGAAAAATGGAGCTCCTCTGGCTTCTCCCAGTGCTAACTAGAAACAACCAATCAGAGCCCGGAGGCGGGTCTTAGCGCTGTCAATCACCCTTTCTTTCTGCTACACTGCAGCTATCAAAGCTTGTCATTATTGCTCGGCTAGTTAGTTAGTTGTCTGTAACGGTGAGTTGTTTTCCCACCATTAACACATTTAGCAGCGCCTACATGAGCTTGATTGACAGTGCTCCTGCCTCTGATTGCTTGTTTTTGGTGCATTGCCTCAGACAGCAATAGGAGCTTAGGGAGATCGATCTTTTGACAGATTACCTGCCTCCTAACAAACTGTCACAACATGCAAAAAGTTTCAACAAATATGGAAAAAACTTTTTTTTATAAAAGCTTTATTAAAGGAAACACGGAAAGTTAAAAAAACTTGATTTTCACTCAAGGGTTTCAGCGCTAGGATGAGGTGTTTTATTTATTTTTTGTTGTATTTAAATGGGAAACATTTTTTTGCATCACACGAGTCACATGATCGACCACAGGATGTTACTACTAAGAGAAAAACAAGAAAACAGGAAGTGGCAGGGGGATGATGGCGTGGTGTTTTTTTAGGGACTTATCGCGTAAACAAACTTATTCACATCTGATTTTAATTGTGTTTCTCATTTAATGAAACACCACAATTGAGAAATTGTGTTTTTTCGACATTAGTTGAATTTCAACAAAGATTTGGGAATATTTGTAGTGGAAACGCAGCTGGTGTGCTTTGACTCTTCTTATGTGTCTGCAGAAATCCAAAAGATCTGCAGGTTATGAATGCTGTCTAGCAGCCTGCTGGTTGCATGCTATGCTGCAGGAAGTGTGTGTGTGTGTGTGTGTGTGTGTGCGTGTACGTGCATGTGCGTGTACGTGCTGGTGTGTGTGTTGGGGGTTGGGGGTGTATTGTTGGAAAAAAAGGAAGCATGACGAGAGTCTGCTGTGGATATAATTAATAGGCCACATGCGGCTGCACCAAATGTGTCACAGCGAGGGGAAATCAATCGATGAAGTCTGCCGACATTAAGGGTGTGTTTTTGCCCGTGTGTGTGTGTGTGTGTGTGTGTGTGTGTGTGTGTGTGTGTATGTGTGTGTGTGTGTGATGAAGCAAGGATTGGATGGTGGTAGATGGGTGGCTAAAGGGGAGGAGAGACTGGATCTGTAAGGGAAGAAATAATAAGGAAACTGGCGGAAATATTCCAGAGAAGAGAAAGGCGGAGGCTGGATCCTCCGTCTCACACCCTTCAGCCGCATCCTGTGGAGAAATCTGACATGGAAATTCATAAACGTGTTAATATATGGACTCAGCGTAAATCACTGGGAGTTTATTTACCACAAGCCTTCATCCAAACCAAGTCAGCCGGTCAGAGAAGCTTCTTTGGTTTTTAATGAGCTTCTTATTTAACATGAGGTCTAAAACTAGAAGCAATGTCATTTCACTTAATGGTTGATAACAGATTTTACTGATATTGTGTCTTAAGGAGATGACAGGTTCTGTTAAAGGGATCTTTGACGCACAATTCACATTTTGTATGTTTTTATACTTTTATTTGGGTTTCTACTGTTTCTAGAAACAGACCAAATGTTTAAAACAGAAAAAAACCCAGCTGTTTTCGGCAATTCGTTTCTTGTTTAAAAAAACCCTCTAGAATGTAATGTCACACATCAGCAGGCACTGCTCGTTACCTAGCAACCCAAGCAAAGTTCCGCCCGTTGCCTAGCAACCCAAGCCAAGTTCTGCCCGTTACCTAGCAACCCAACCTGAGCTCCAGCACGTTTGGTCAGCTGGTTTTACCGCAGTAAAAGTGTTTCTTGACTGACTTACTATCCAGAAACCACTTGCTGCATTCTTGTTGGTTGTGCAGGAGGCTCCACTTATGCTTTTCGAAGATGTATGGCCTCGCATGCATTTTCTTTTGGTATATTTTAACTTAATATTTGTTTTCATTCAATTTGAATTGTTTTTTTGTCTTGAAGTATGTCATTTTTATAAGGAGTATGTTTTTTGTGTATTTGTTGAAACTGTCACCGTGTTGTGACAGATAATCTGTGAAAAGACAAATCTCCACGTACTCCATGATCTTCTATTACCGTCTGAAGAAATGAACCAAGAACAACCAATCAGACCCAAGAGGCGGGTCTTAAAGCTGCCAATCAGTCTCATGCACTCACTGTTAAATATGCTAATGTTGAAGAAATAACTCACCGTTACAGGAAAACGTTTATCCACCGTCACTGGGATCATGCTAACTAGCCTTAGCATTCACAACAGGATGTGCTAGCTGTAGTGTAGCAGAACGCATGATTGTGATTGTCAGCACTAAGACCCGCCTCCTGGCTCTGACTGGTTGTTTGCAGTTAGCACTGGGAGAAAACAGAGGAGCTCCATTGTTCACATTTTTTGCATATTTGTTAAAACCGTCACAACATGGAGACGGTTTTAACAAATATGCAAAAAATAGCAGAGAGAGATTCTGTTTTCCAGTGGGTGAAACTCGACATCCAGCCTCTCTGCACAGGCTGGATGTCTGAGTTTGGAGGCAGAGGAGGAAATTGATGGTGAGAAGAGTTGGACAGAGAGCGGCCGGTCTCTGACAGAGCTGCTGCAGAAAAACCTCCTTCCAGTCCAGCACAACTGGTGTCAAACGTTTGTGCTGCAAAAATCTCAGTTTGTGCCGCTGTCATTTTAAAGATGTTAATAAATGGCTCCAGAGGTCATCACATTGACAAAATTAAACAAGTTTGACGTCAATTAAGTGTACTATGTTTGTGCTGCAGGCATTTCCATTTGTGCTGCTTTTGCCATGAAGATATTGATGACAGGTTTAAGGTCAAAAGGTCAACCAGCCCAGAAAAACTGGTGTCAGTCATTTTTGCAGCAGAGATTTTTATTTGTGCTGCTATCATTGTAAAAATATTAAAGTTTTCAGGAGTTAACTAGTTCCCAGCTCCGTTTATGAAATCAAACGAGGTCAAAGGTCGACCTTTTGTCCTTACATTTTTGATTAATATCTTCAAAGCAGAAGCAGCACAAATTGAATTTTTTGCTGCACAAACGTGACACATTTCTCAGAGATCGTCCAGCCGTGTGTTGGTTCATGTTTACACTGTTGAGAAGCCAAAATATTCTGTTTCTTAAAATAAAGATAAATATTCAGCCAAGTTTCTATGAATGTAATGTTGTAATAATTAAATTAAGCAGTAATTTTATATCTACCACAAAAAACATAAAACTAGAAATATTGAGCATCTTTTGACGTCATCAAACTTCATTAAAGCGACTTTTTTCTCGTAATTTTCCGACTTTCTTCTGGTATTTTCGTGTATTAGCTGTAGAGTTCTGCTCTGATCTTTATTAGTTTTATATTTTATAGGTATTTTTGTAGTTTTTGCTGAGTTTGTTTAGTCGGAGACCAGAAGACGTAGATTTGCTGTCGTTTGGTCGGAGGAGCACAGAACCTTGGACCGGCCGCGCCGGGCCGCCGCCTAGTAAACAGTCCATTAGCGCGGAGCTCCAAGGTAAACATATTTACTGGCTGGTGACGGCCTGCCAGCGTGGCTCCTCGGCCCCGTGGCAGAGGGGATTTCATTAGGCAGAGGGCAGGGGGAGAACGGAGGAAATTAATGTGCCATTCAAGATGATTTCTTTGTTTCCCATCAACATGATCACAGACAGGCCGCGGGGAAGAGATGATTTACGCACACAAAGGGAAGAGACGGGGAGGGGAAAGAAGCAGGCAGAAAGAACATCACAAAAGGCTCCCGGTGCGTGAAATGTCTTCCTTTTGGTGGAAATGTTCTTGTCACGATTTTTTTTCTTCTCATGGCTTGAAGTGCTGGGATTGTTTTCAGTCAGAAAAGCCTTGTTGTTTGTCATTAAGGGAAGTATATCTGAGTGAAAACACCAACAGGCACAACAATGTAATGCATTTCTTCTCTGTTAAACACAAAGTAATCCAACCAGTGAAGAGATGTCCTGCAGCCTCGTTAAGAACCTGTTAAACAATGGCGGCAGTTGTTTTTCTTTAATGCACGCCTTGAAACCTGCAGGATGCATTCTGAGCAGCGTCTCACTTCATAAACAACCTGAGATCAGAAAGAAGCACAAAGTAAACATTGAGGTTAGAAATTAAACTGTTAATCAGCAGCGGCTCTCTGTCAGAAATCATTTTTACCCCCATGGCGAAATAATAAGAGAATAAAGTCATAAAATTTGAGGATAAAGTCGTAATAACGAGAATAAAGATTCTATTAGAAACACACCTAACAATGTTTCCATTGACTGCTAATTTACGCAACTTGAATAAAAATAAATTTGCTTGATGGAAACATGGCAATTTTGCAACAACTCACAATCAATAAAAAGTTTTGCGTGATCATCCGTTGGGTTCTTTGGCCATATTGATTCTTCAGCAAAACTGCAAAGGAAACTTTTTGTTCACATCACAAGAGTCACATTAACAAACAGGATGTTACCACAGGAGGAAACGACAAAGAAGACGACAGGAAGTGGTTGAAGGATGACGTTTTTACTTATTTTGTGAACAAACTTATTCACGTGTGATTTTAACTGCATTTCTTATTTAATGGAAACAGTTTCAACAAAGTCAACAGACTTTTGCCACATTTGTAACAGAAATGCAGCTAATAATGACTGTCCTTCAGCCTGGCTCTCCATCCAGGCCGAACTCTGGTTGCCTGACGCCTGTGAGCAACATGCAGGTTGACATGAGCCGCATATAAATGGCTGCAGAGCAAAAACACGGCCTTTTTATTTAGACGCGTCCACAGAGTGTATTTTCAGACGCGTTAGGAAGCGGTTTTATGCAGTTGGTGACCTTCGGTGGTGGAGCAGGTGTTTAGGGTCTGATAACATCGTGACAGGGAGTACAGGTGTGACTGCGTACAGACAGGAAGGACACACACACACACACACACACGCACACACACACACACACACACACACACACACACACACACACACACACACACACACACACACACACAGAGGCTGGCAGGCAGAGACACAGATTTTTCTTTGTTTTTGGAGGTAAACTGACAAAAAAGCCGTAGTTTTCTCTATTTGGATCCAACGTGCTGCTTGGAAAGGATAAAATCTGAAACAGAACTAGCTGTGCTGACCACCAAGCTGCTGCACCAATGCTGCTGTTCAATGCCAAATGTGCAAATATATTAAGAGTTAGAACAATTTCTCACAGAAAACATCACTTTCAGACTGAAATACGAACGCCTTCAGTCCCTGGTTAGTATTATTTTTATCTTTTTTATTAAAACTAAAACCTGATACCTGTAAAAAAGCTATAAAATGACAATATGTGCCTGGAAAATACACAAAACTGTCTCATAAAAATGTTATTCACATTTTAAATATTAACTGTTAAAATCATTTTTTATAGAAGGTAATATGCAGCAATTTAAACTTTTTTAAAGACAATATTATGGGAAAAATAAAGAAAATTGAAACTTTTTGAAAACATGGCGCAAAATCAAACATTTTTTAGACCACAGAAATCAGAAAAATAAAATAATTACAACATTCTTAAAGAGACAGAGGTCCAATTTTAATGTGTTAAAGTGTCGAGTCAGATTTCTTTCAAGTCATTTTTATAACTGACTGTAACATAAAATGGCACTAAGTGCCTGGAAAATACACAATACAGCAAATCTAAGGAACGTGTTTATTGATAAAACTGAAAAATATTATTTGCGCTTTTCATATTAACTGTTGAAATCCTTTTATTTTGGGAAAGTTATGTGCCTCAATTTAAACTATTTTGTAATAAGACTGTTTCATGGAAAAATAAAGAACAATGGCAACTTTTTGGGAAAGGTGGCAGAAAATCGGAAGTTTTAGGTCACAAATATAAAAAAAAAACACAGCATCCTGGATGATTGTACTTTAGAAAACACAACAGAGGCTGAACTTTGTAACTTTATCCACATTAAGGATTCAGATTGGAGGAAATGTCTCTGGATTGTTTTGATGTTTCTCTCCTTTATGCTCTTTATTTTCAGGTTTTATATTTGTTAATGTTGGATTAAATAAGGTTTCTTCTGAGTTTTCTCACTTGAAGGCATCCGTCCTCCTGCTGCCATCTTGTCCTCGGCTCCCCCATGTGGTCAGAAGCGGAACAGCAGTGACTTCCCCTGACATTTAAAGGCCTTTCTGAAGAAGCTGGTGGATTTCAGGAACCTGTTCACCTTGAGAAAGTTTCCAGTGAGTGTGAAGATGTGAGCGATGCGCCGCAGCCTGCAGGGCGATGCTGCGATACCCAGCGGCCCCGAGCCGCAGCTTGATGTGGGCCGATACTCCCAATGTTTTGTCTCTCCTGTTCACATCGAGCATGACAGAGAGGATTTCGGAAAGGCTGCGCTGCCAGATGGGAGATCGTTCCTTCATGGCTATTGTGTGCGAAAAGCCGCGGAATATGTCGGCTTTATCTGCGTTAAAACATACCGAACGTTTTTCCCTGTGATACTGTGCTAGCAAAGCTACAGCCGCTCCCATCTGTGCTGCTGCAAACTGTATCTCGCTCCTGCAGCATCCAGGCAGAAATAACTCGGCTGATCTGAGCGGGAAGCCAAATTTCTGATACGTAAATGTGTGAAATAGTGTGATATTGAGACGTGGTTCCAGATAGATTATGTTGTATCACTGAGCTGTGTTTTATCCAGACTCCTTGCCGCTCTATCTCGCTTGCACACGCTGACACACATAATGCCCTATCATCTCCCTCTTCCCATGCAAGAGACGGAAAAAAGGCAAATATGTGCTCTCTCTCTCTCTCTCGCTTGGTACAGCAGCGTATTGGGGCCGTTTGAGGGAGGAAAAAACGAGCAAATTTCTACCAAAAAATGTTGAGATTAGTCTCAGAAATTTTTCAGAAAACAAAAAACAAGGATGTTTCTGACCTCCAAAGTCAAAAATATGCTAGAAAAAACTCTCAAGTTTTCCATAAAAAACAGGGTGATTTCTGTATTGCAAAAATAAAAAAATAAAAGAAAAAAAGCTCACAAATTTAATGATTAATCTCATAATTTTTCAAGAAAAAATAGGAAAACTTCTGAGCTAAAAGAGTCAAAAATGTGCAGAAAAATCTCAGAAAGTTTGAGCTGCCAAATCTTTCCAGGAAAGTTTCTGAACTAAAAGTGAAAAATGTGTTTTGACAGAAGACTTCCAAAAGTGGAAAAGTTTTTGACTTCTGGATCTCAGAAGTCGTAGTTTTTTTTTCTAGAAAATGTTTGACTTTTGAAACTCAGAAATTTGCACATCAAAATTTCTGAGGTTAATCTAAAAAACTTTTTCTAGCAAAGTTTCAACCTTTGAAAATCAGAACATTCCTAGTTTTTTTGTCTAGAAGATTTCAGAGATCAAAGTCAAAATGTGATAATTTTTTGGCAGAAGTGCTGTGCTGTTTGCTGTCTGCCTACGTTGGCCCTAATACGCCGCTGTAGATGTAATACGAGGTCATGACTGGAATGTTAATTTTACCACTGAAGTCCATCAGCGGACACACAGACATGCAGAGTTTGTGCCAACCTCACCGAAACCAGAACAATACACAAAATCAAACCTGCATTCCTCTGCAAGCCACTTGGAGTTTTATTTCATCGTTTCTGACCACACTAGCTGTAAAAAATGTTTTAAAAAGAGAGATTAAACTGACCAACTGCAGAGGTTTGAATAGCAGCAGCGCAGCTCCAAGTCTGTAGGAGACAAAGGCGGCGGCGGCGTGGGAGAGGAGGCCGCAGCTCGCAGATCAAGAGGCGTGTTTGAGTATCTTATCGCGGCTGTCGCCAGCTCAACCTGGCTCCGCCGGCTGGGTGCGGGATTAGGAAGGCCCATAGCGCCTGATTATTTGGGTGAGTGAGTGTTTCTTTGTAAACAAACACTGAGGCTCGGATTGTTCCGGTCGCAACACGTTCGGATCCTCCACCTTAAAAAACCTGAACACTCACAAACAGACAGGCAGAAACAAAGAAGCTTCTGCAGATATTCACTCACTGGAGGTTCATGGAAAACACAAAGCAGAAAAAAGAAGCGAAGGTGTTCAGTCGCTTTAATCCAACTCCAGTCTGTGTCTCTAGAAAGTCCGGTTCGGTTAGTGGGGTGTGAACGGGAAACTGAACTCTGACTTAGTTTGGTTTTCCGTACTAGATCGTAAATTTGACTGAACATTTTCGGTTGTATTGTGATAAAATGTGGTCATTTTCAGGAAACTGTGTAGCATTATGCTAAGGAAGTTTCAGCTTTCTAAACTGGATTTTCTTTTAACTATTTTAGTGTTTTCAGACCTGATAGTCCAGTTTTCTTGAGTCTATTGGGACCAAAGTTGGATCATCTGCTCCACGTCCAGCTGCTGTGGCTCTGAGTCAAACCAACCTGTTTCCCTCCTGGCCTGTGGGGGCGCTGCACCAAGAAGGAAACGACACAAAAACTTCTGAAGTCACTGAAAGCAACTTCCTTCACAAAATGGAGTGTCAGATTTTAGCGGTTGGAGGATTTCTCTTTAGTCTTTGGCAAAAAACCATGTGTCATTTCTCCTATAATAATAAATAATAATATTTTTTATTATTTTTGATGTCTTTCACAATATCCAACCCTTTCAGGGTGATCTTAGGGAGTTTAATTTCCATGTTTGGTTTGGTTGTATTTACCCAGAATGCCCTGCGCTGTAGTCCACTTCCTGCTTTTGGAGTGGTCTCCGATCTGCTTGGTATTCACATATGCATTCAAACTGAACCAGAGTTCACTTCAACAAAACCCAGACCTATAGCTAGCTGGCTTTGTCCGTCAAAGTGGATCGGAGTTAACTTTTTCCAGAGTTCCTCAACCAAACCAGACTTTCTAGGGAAACGGACTGGAGTTGGATTAAAGCAGATTAAACAGAGCTGGTGGAAATGCATTTTTAGTTTAAGAGTTTTTCATTCAAACACAAAAATGTCTGAACATTATGAGGTAAAGTAATCCAAAATGAAACTAAACAGTAACCGAAAACTGCTGGCGTCTGCAGCCGTGTAAATGCCAAGATGAGTCAAGTGGAAACATATTGGAGGTAAAGTGAGTGAAGAAAGATATTATTATTTTACCAACAACACAATAACATTATGCCAAGCAGATTGGAAAGTGCAGGGAAGAAGACAAACTCCAGCAGAAGTGTTTATTTATAACACAAATTCTCATTCAGTGCTTGTTTTATTTTTACCGCAGTCGTTCACGGCGCATGTTTTAAACCAGCGTGGAGTGAGAAGCAGCCGTGAAGCCTGCAAACTCAGCCGCGTCCCCACATATCCATTCCAGATGCTGGCTAGACTGGCTGGAGCCGGGGCCCGCTGCACCGGGGGCCGGATCGTCTTTTCCTCCAGGTGTGATGCCTCACGCTGATTCCCCCCACATGCTGCAACGGCCTAATCCAAACACAGGGGATGGTGACAGCGCTCGACCTCCACCAGCCACCCACACCGCCGCAGCGTCACTTCCTGCTTTGACTCAGCAGTGTAACGAACGAACGCCGCTGAGGCTGGAGGCCGTCAGCTGCTGCTTCAGGAACTCAGTCGAGTCTAAACTGGCCGTTTTCTAGGCCTGGTCAGTTATGACCAGAGGCAGCAGAGTACCAAACATTATACTGAGGTAGGAGTAAAAAAAGTATTTGGTTCAAAGTTTACTCAAGTACTGAGTAAACTTTTTTTACTCAGTGCATTAAATCAGCCATTTAATGTTTAAAAATTACATCATCAGACACACTAAAATGTAAAGTTAAGTGGAAATTTTGGTAATTTAAGCACCAAAATGACAATACTTCGCAATCATAAATAAATAGTTAAAAAGGGGGATTTAATTTGCAAAATTAACATTTTGGGCATTTTTGTACTTCCATTTGTGTTTCTACTGCTTCTGAAAACAGACCAAGTGTTTAAACCAAAACACCCAGATGCTTATTGGCAACAAAAGCTGCTGGGAAATGAGCAGAATAACTTTCTGAATGTAACAAATCAGCAGTACTGCCCTTTCACCTAATGAGCCCAGTCCGTTACCTAGCAACCCCAGCAGAGTTCTTCTGTTACTTAGCAACCCAAGGTAGGTTGGCAGTCAATTATTTGGATTTAAAGTGACAGGAGCCCCAAAATACCTGAAAACAGGCAGAACTGATCAGACTGAAATCTCTGAGAGCGTAGGCCAATCCGAACCTGTTCAGTAACACATAAAATTTCACCGTTAAAACATAAACAATAGGCAAGTCTTCAGTCTAATTAAACTCAACATCTATGTTTGATTTGTGGAGAAAAGTTCAGACATTTTCATGATGAGTTCAAGTGGAAACGATCCTTCCTAATTAACGGACAGATTAAAAGAGAAGTCCAGCATGTTGCAGTGGGGAGGCTTGTTTCTTCTTCCCATAAATATGTCGTCCTCGGTTATGCCAGAGCTGGAATGCATCCAACTGAAGCCATGAGACATATTTTGAGTGGGCTAGTTGATATTTTTTACCACCTCTGCATCTATCTGTCCATACCCTTAACAGAAAAAATAGATTAAATGGAAAGTTGCATTTTGAGACGAAGGAATAAAGTGGTGGTGTAAAGTTGAAAGAGTTTCACTCGCTGAACATTTACAGAGCTGGAAATAAGTATTTAACATCAGTTTAAAACAGCCTGGGTGAGTAAAAAAGCAGTTTTAAAAGGATGATTTCATTTATGAAGGGAAAAAAACAATTGTGAAAAGTAATAATCCCCTGAACCTCAGGAAAGGTTGCTCCACAGAAACAACAGAGATCAACATAAACAGTCATATTTTCTGTGGAGGAATTTTGTCCTGCTTTATTTTACAGAATATTTTTAGTCAGTTGCTTTGGTGGCTTTTCCAGAACAACTTGCCCATCTCAATCAGATACTTTGACTAGACCACTTCTACTCCCTCTTTTTAAGCCATCCAGAGATGAATTTATGCTTTGGATCATTTTTCTGTGCTCTGATGTTCTTTTTCCTCAAGCCTGCAGAGCTTCAGACGTTCTGGATTCTTAGTTGATGATTTAACTCTGATAGAAAACATCCTGGGAAAGTCAGAATAGATCTATGGTCCATACAAAACATGCTGATTGCATTTTTTGAACAAAATGATTCGTAGATGATGTGATTTTAGTCTGATCAGTTCTGCTAATTGTCAGATGTTTTAGGGTCTCTGTCACTTTAAATCTGAATAATCTGCAGCTGGCCACGCCCCCAACTCAACGTTTACACTCACATGAAAATGGCTGTAAACAAATGCGCAATAATACATCCATCCATCTTTGAAAAGCAGAAGGGGAGCCTGCTGCGCAACCAACAAGGACACAACAAGTGGTTTCTGGGTAGTAAGACAACAACAAGACACTTGAGTTTTCCAGCAGCCATTATACAGTACATACAACAAGAAAACCGGCTGTACAGATGTGCTGGAACTCTGCTGAGGTTGCTAGGTAACGGGCAAAACTCTGCTGGGGTTGCTAGGCAACAGGGACAGTGCCTGCTGATTTGTGATGTCAGATTCAAAAGATTAATTTCCCAGACAACAAAAACATGAACTTATTGCCAAAAACCAACTGGCTGTTTGTTTTTTTAAGTGCTTGGGCTGTTTTTGGAAGCAGTAGAAACCTGAATGGAAGTATAAAACATGCACAATGTGAAGTTTTGCTTAATATTTCCCCTTTAAGTTAATAAGTCAACAGATTAGGAATCTTCTTTTTTTAGCTGCAGTTCAGAAATGTTGGCATTAATTTTTCTCACACTATTTCAAACAGGTTTGTACAGATTGATGTGGCTCCTGCCAGTGAGCGAGTCGACTGTCATAACTTCTCCCCATGAGCCGACGCCATGTAAATGATTTCCTGATGTTTGAACCAAAGCTGCTGTGATTAGACGCACTGGATCAAGGCTTCAGCCAGGATCCTCCCACAGCTCAACCCCAGCTCCTGTACATGATAATAACGCCTAACATGTTGCAAATGCTCAGCGACAGAAAGCCGCTACTTCCTCCAACATGATGGAGTCTGAAATGCAGGAATTTCCTATGAAAGTAGCAGTTTTCTGCACCTTATCAAACGATCTGCTCATGAAGTCACAGCTGAGAATGTTGTAATTGCCTGATTCATAGGCTGGGTCGAGCTAAATCACAGTTTTGGCAACTTAAGCTTAATATGATGAGTTCAGCTAATGTCAGGAAGCCGCGGTTTGAGTTTGGAAGCTGTAATTTATTTCAACTGTTCATCATTATTATGATTCCCTCCCTTTCTTTGTGGTGACTTGGAGATGTGTTCAGCCTGAGAGTCTTCCCTGAACACACAGTGACACATTTCCTACCAGCTCAGACAAAACAGCAATGGTAAATTGAAATAAAAAGTGAACACACCAATGTTGAAAAGACAAATTGTTCATCTTTAATGCAAGTTAATATATAGCAGACTTCCATTATTCATGGAGCTTAAGGCCATAACCGCCCAGAAATAGATAAAACCCACAAATATTCTGAAAAAGTTGCCAGTTTTAAGAGGTCGAACACGATGAGGCGCAAATTTTAAAGATGCAGAACCAAAAATGAGAAGAAGAAAAAAATACAGGTACATTTTTAAAATTCAAGTTATTCACTCTAAATATCAAAGTTCTAAATATTCAACAAGCTCAATATTTCTAACTGTTTAGTTAGAAATACTGAGCAACAAAATATTTTTGTTAGAAGCAAAATCTTCAACTTGCTAACTACATATTTAGCTTCAAGAGCAAGCTAACAAAACATTAGCTTGCTAATTATTAGTTATTAGTTTATTTATTTATTTAAACTAAAAATAAATTCTTGACTTCAAACCGATATTTAGTTTGCTAAAGATTTAATGTGGAGCTAAATATGTTGTTTTAAACTAAATATGTGACACAATGCAATGCAGCAAAGTATTTCCATTTTCCAAAATATATTTAGTTGGTAAGCTAAATATTTAGCTTGAAACTGAGACGCTTACAAATGAATAATATTGTGAAAATATAAGTACTGAAAATGAACCCAATAGATGGATGGATGGTTTTACTCAAAATCTTTACAATCTGACAGATTTGGTGACATTTTGCAGAAAATGGAAATGTTGAGAAATCTTTTCCAATCAGGATCACTTTTTATTTCTTACCATCAGTATTTCAGACGACTGCGTTTCGAGGTGACTGGCCTCCATGGCGCCCCGCGTTGTGACATCATTACCAGTCATCGGTTCTGCCTCCTCTCCTCAAACTGGACTTGGACATTGGGTCTGAGTTGGATGCCGGTGCTGCTAATCATGTTTTGGACCTGCTGGGCCCGGCTCCAGTTCCATGCAGGAGTGTTACTGGAAATCTGTCCAGTGGGACCAGATCTAATAATTGCTTGAGGTCGGAGCCGCCAGCATCTGCGGCAGCGTTTGGAGAAAATGGGCCGCTGTTAGCAAGAACACTTATCCTGTAATCATTCATCATCTTCTGAAATCTGCTAAGGATATAACCTCACTGCTACCCATTTTTATATTTTTATAACTAAATACCAGCATCTGAGGGCTTTAGTAGCTGAAGTTCGTAACGGGCCAATTCAAACTGGAAACAGAGGGAGCAGAGATTAAGGTGGACCGTTTATTTAGCGCCAACGTTCAGCTTCCTGGTAAAACAGGACTGAGCAAAACAAACATCTGTACAAACTGTTTTATTAACCTCACGTTAGATTCTCCTTTATTTAAGGTTTCTTGCTTCTCAATTCTTCCTTTTCACAAGTAAATTATTCAGTTGTCTATGTTAAGAGGAAGTGCAAAGCTCTGGTCTAAATTCAGCCCCGATCGGCCATTTTTGTAGTTTTTTATAGCACATCAGCGACGCAGCAACATAGTATCTCACAGTGTCAGGAACTGTGAGTTTGTGGATGGACCAAAACGCAGACAGGAGCTGGAGCCTGGTTTTAATAAGAAACATGAAAAAAACCAGAACAAAATGAAAGATGAAAACATTCTGGTTCTACATGTAGATTATTTAATTCATTATGTGACATTTTGTCCTTATCTGCCAGTATGTTTTCATCAATATTGATGAATTACTTACAACAAGCTCTCGTATCTTGTTAAAAAGTTACTTCTAAATTAGTTTTGTCTTATTTTAAGTGCAGTAAAATATTTGCATTAGAAACTAGACCAAAAATACTTTTAAGTTTTTTGTGTTTTTGCAGTAAAGTAGGAATAGCGAAACATCTAAACACAATTACTCAAAAAAAGGTAAAAAAAAAAAAAAACTCTCCTAAAAGTACTTTTTTTTCCAAAATATTTGCTTAAATACATGCAGACTTGAGTAGTAACTAGTAACTTTTTTGAAGAAATTTACTTTTAGGAATATTTTTACTTAGTAATTTTATTATGAAGTATCATTACTTTTACTTGAGTAAAATTTCTGGATTTTCTGCCCACTGAATGAAAAACAAAATGTTTTAACCAGTCACCAGACGCAGACACACACCTGCAGATTATGTTCAAGTTTCTGAAGTTTTTTATTGAAAGAAACTGATTTGGAAAAATTTTATTTTTTGGAACTTATATAAAGTTTTGTCATTTTGTTCCTTAAAATATCAAAATTTCCTCCTAACTAATATTCTGGTGGGCCTGATGATGTAATTTTTACATATTAAATGATTGATAATTTGATCAGTTACTCGTACTGAATAGACTTTTCACCAAATACTTTTTTTACTCTTACTTGAATAACTTCTTGGACACTTGGACAGTGAAAATATGTTGAATTATTGCTTTTCTTCCATTCCTCCCAGGTTTCTCTCCAAGCTGCTGTCCGAGCTCCGCTCCAGTCTCACTGCGATGCCTCATTACCTGTGAAACCTCCCCGCTCGGCCTGCGGGGGGCGCGGTTCTGTTCGCCGGCCCGGTCGTCAAGGTGACCCGCCTGGCCCCGGGACGGCAGACTGCACCCGGGCCGCCCCATGCCGGTCGCTGCTCTTGGCCCTGGGTGTTTCCAGGCTGCTGCCCGCGTCCCGGTGAGCAAGCAGCTGATCTCATTTTTCAACGCGCAGCTGCCCGAACATCAGGCTCAGGTGAAGGTGACCTGCTCCGCCGTTTGGGATCCGCGGCTCTCTCACTGCTGCGAGGTAAAAAACCTGACATTTCTGGTTTGCCAGGGTTATGATGTAGACCCCCCACAGCTCTGAACCGGAAGTGATCCGCGCCGTCTTAGATACCAAAAATAACGTGGACACTAAACGAGAACTGTTCTTTATTTTCTACGACTTTTCTTACTGAAATGTTCTGCTCACACATCAACGGTTATTTTTATTTAATTAAAGATTACTTAATTACAACAAACAATTGATATACTGGATAACTTTTTATATTTATTGGTGCTGGAGAGAACTTTTGTTTCTGCCAAAGAAACTCAAGTCTCTGTTATTCTTTTATTGTGCTTCTAAGTTACAAATAGCCCTAAATGTTACTGATGAACTCAACATTTGGAAGTAAAGAACAACCATGTGTTTGACATCAGTGGAAAGCTGAGAATCCTTATTTCAGGATCTGTGGTCAGTGAGTGTTTATTAAATGGGTTCAGTGGTCCTCAGTGTGAAAAGGTTCGAGAAACAGAGTCCTCAAATTAATCGAGTAGTAGCTCTAATGTACTGTTTATAAGGTAGGAATGAGGTGAGAGCTTGTTCTAAGCTTGTTTGTTCATTGTTGTCATAGCAACTGCCTAGCAAGATGGCTGTCAGTTACAAAGTTCATGGAACTGTGACATCACTTGAGAACTATGTGATGTCACACAAGAACTATGTGGTGTCACATAGTCACATGATGTGTTATACTGAGATAAGTGTCAGAGAATGAAGAGAACTAAAGGTAATCCCTATTTGCAGTCATTGGCCACTTTATTAGGTACTGAATGTTTCAGTTTAAAGGGCCAGAATCATGTTACTTCTTGTTATGATGTCATTCCCTCCTCATAAACATACTTGGAGTTTTGCTTTGATTCTTTCATGCATGTTTGAGAAATCCTTCTGTAAAACGCCTGGTTGGACCTGGCCCCGCCTTTGAGACACAGCTCCTCCCCCACTCTGCTCCTTCAGACTAGCCAGCAGCAATTAGCAAACAGCTGAGCTCATTAAAGGAGCTACTTCTCAGAGAAAAGCTGGTAGAACATTGTTAAAGGGTTAATAGAGGAGCCATGTTGTGATGATGTCATGGAGGCGGAGCTTCAGAAACAGCAGGAGTTTTTAAAGAGACAGGCCCAATTTCAAGGTGTTTAACCAGGAAGTTAAATCTATTTTAAGTCATATTTAATATTTTCAGTATTATTTAACAGTTGAAGGTAACATAGATGCTTGATTGTGCTATAAAATTTCACCATATCCCTGATAAAACTGCCCCTTTAAAGTGTATGTGACAGCTTAACCGCCTCCAAATTAATAAATAAAAATCAAAAGTGGGTGGAGTCGAGACACACTAAGGGGCGTGGCCAACTTAGCAACTTTGTAGCAACGAGTTTTCAGACTTCAGTGATTGTTACGACTGGCTCAGGGTCGTAACAAAAACATGAAACCATGCCGTGGTTAAAGTGCACAAAAATAAGTCTTTATTAACAAAACAACCATGGATTGTGGAAATCAGTATCAGTGGTGTAATGTAAATGCTTGGATGTGTTTTATGAATGCATATGGAGATGTTGAAGTGCCAAAACAAAGACAAAATCAAAGGTGCAACAAAAGGGAAACTGAGGCCTGGCCACCAAACATCTCCAGCGGCAGAGTGGACGCTGCGGAAAGCCAGCGACACTGAAGACGGGGACAGCCAGGTTAAAATACTCTGCACGCCCTATCACCAGATCCGAGTCACCTGCAAAGGGGAGGAGCATAAAGACGGACACCAAGACACCTGCAAAACAGCCCACAAGGCCCAGGGCCGTAACAATGATAAATCTAGTGAATGTTTTCTGTTATTGGAGTCAAACTGCCTGCAGTCGCAGCAGAGACGCTTTCCCCTCCGTATCCACATTGTGTTCACAGTCACTTCACATCTTTCTGATGTTCATTTTCAAACTTCAGGAAGTTTCTTCCGCTCTGTTCAGGAATTGGTACATTTGATGAAAAGGAAAACATGCATTGTTTTTGGGATGATTGGCTGACTGGTGACTTTTCAAGTGTCCGTTTTCTTTGTGAAGCTTCAGTAATCAGGGTTTACAGACGTCTTATCTCTGCCTCCATCCATCTCTCTTCTTTATTCTTGCTCTCTGTGTCTCTTCTCTCTTCCTGTCCCCCCCCCCCTCCTCGCCTTCTAACACAGGACAGATTGGGAAGCCGTTATGGCGGCACAGAAGTTGAGGGAGAAGCTATTTATCCCAGACGGATCAGGAGGTGTGTGACGGAGGTGTGGACGGTTGCTGCAGGTCAGTGACGTTGGCAGGCGCCAGGCAGGCCGGCCCACATGGCTCGGGGACTGTGGGACTACAGACAGATGGCACCTGGTGGGTGACAAACAATTAACAAACCAACAAGAATAGCTGGATCGGCACTATACCCACAAGCGCAGGAGATAGCTAGAGAGCGGGTGCATCTGTGCTCCGAACACTTCTGCTCTTTACTTTTTCTCTCCCCGAGACTTGTTTTGTATAACAGTTGCAATTTAACCATGTGTCTTTCTCACAAAAACACCCTCGTCGTTGTGTTGCTTTAGAACGGTCTAAATAAAGCAGTGCTGAGCATATGCAACCAGCATATGTTTCTGTTTATTTCAGTGCAGTTTTCAGAGAAGTGGCTGTTAATTTAAATGCACACGACTGTGAAACAACACCAGTAAAGCAGTCAAAGTTAGTTTTTGCAGTGCTGTAACTTGGGATTGTCTGGATATGTGTGTAAAGTTTGTGCTGGAATCGTTTACAAGATGTACGATTCTTTCAAAGTGTTTTCACACCTGATTGTCTCCTAGATTTACTTTAATTTGGGACAAAAACTGCAACATTTGTTACATTTTCAGCTGCTGTGGTTCAACTTCAGTTTGACAAAGCAAATTGTTTGACAAACCTGTTCCCCTTCTCGCCTGTGGGGGCGCTGCACCAGCAACCAAGGTTATTATTGTTAACTAAAACTAATGAAGCAACAAAAACTGAAATATTTTGATGAAAAAATTGATAATTAAAAAGGAAAAACTTATAAAACTAACTGAAACATACTAAAGTTAGATATAACACCTTCGTTTTTGTGTTTATTAATCTATTTATTAGCCTTTTGATCTGGAGGCGACAGCAACAGTTGGAAGAAAACACCAGAGTCACTTGGTTGTTCAACAATCATTGAATATTTTTTCTGAAACATAAAAGGAAAGAAAACAATCCAAAACCAAAACAGATCCAACACAATGTGATGTTATTTACCCTCTTAACCATGAAATATTTTATTTCACATAAATTTTTTTAACTTCACTCTCATAAAACCGTTTAATCACAAATGCTTTTAATCCAATCTGACAGAGTTTTAGCTGTTTTCACATTCAGAAATGTTTTTATTGATCCCAAAGGTAAATTAAATAACTAATTTACTTAAAGAGTTTTTAGTCTAAAAGAAGTTAGACAAAAGGTAGAATAAATAAAATACACAGAAATGTGTAGTTTTAAAGTGACAACATGTGCAAAAGTTTAAGTGGTGTAAATATGTCCTACTATCCATAGTAGCCCCTGTGTGTAGTGGACTGTTGAATATGATGCGTGTGTGTGTGTGTGTATGCGTGTGTGTGTGTGTGTGTGTGTGTGTGTTTCTGAACACATCTGGAGTCTAGACTCTGTGGCTCTGTGGGCAGAGTCCTATCTGCTCGCAGCATCGAGTCCGGAGACCGACCATGTTGACATAGGTGGCACACACACGCACACACGCATGCACGCACACACACACACACACACACACGCATGCACGCACACACACACACACACACACACACACACACACACACACACACGCATGCACTCACACACACACACGCACGCACGCACGCACACACACACACATCGGCATCTGTTTCAGCAGTCAATACTCTGACCTAGACGCCCAACCCCCTCCTTCACACACGCGCTGAGAGCTGAGAGATGGGAGGCATGGATGTCTTCAACCTGGAAAACCCAAAAATAAACATTAGGATAGAAATATGGCCTATTCAAAACATGTTTGTTACATGTTTTTCACAAAATCACTGTTAAATAATGAGATTTTAGTCTACTCCTTTCTGAATGAGCTCCTTTAGGGGCTCTTATCACTTTAAATACAAATAAACTGCTGCTGCTGGCCACTCCCACCAACTCAACATTTAGACTCACACATGAAAATGGGTGCAAACAGACATGCAATTATACAACCGTTCATGTCTGAAAAGCAGAAGTGCAGCCTGCTGCACAACCAACAAGAAAGCAGGAAGTGGTTTCTGGATGTTAAGTCAGCAACAACACACTTGTCTTTTCCAGCAGCCATTGTACAGCGCATACAGCAATGGAATTCAGATTTGGTTGCTAGGTAACGGGCAGAACTCTGCCAGGGTTGCTGGGTAACGACGCAGCGGGACTTAACTATGGTTTTTGAAACGGCTCATTTTCCAGACAAAAAAAACCTTAACTTAATTACAAAAAACAGCTGGGTGTTTTTTAGAAACAGTTGTGGCTCAAATGGAAGAATAATTTTACTGGGTCCCTTTAAGATGTGGATGGAAGAACAGAATGTGTATTTTGTCTCTCATTGGTTGTCTATTTATGTAAATTTAAGTGTGTGTGTGTGTGATGAACTGAGTTATGGTCAGTCAAGAAATGGCCTCTCGTCTTCAGGGCCACCTCTGAGTGTGTGTGTGGGGGTGTGTGTGTGTGTGTGTGTGTGCGTGTGTGTGTGTGTGAGAGACAAACAACCTGCGGGCTGCACGGCAGAGTGTTTGCTGAAATGGCCCTCAGCTTTCAGATCTGAGGGCCCTATTAGCCCATATCAGAGGGCTGTCACATATGATTTATATCTCAGACTTCAAGACACACAAGTAGTGATGAAGAGATGCTGGAACATGTGCCTAAGGAGTCGCGTTTACTTTAACTCTCGTCCAGATTTCTCTTTTATTTGCTTCTTTTTGTCACGTTTTAATGTTGACAAACACAAAAAGCTGTTTTAGGAGGAAAAAGGCTTCCCAATGTGATAAAGTAATTACTAGGGATGGGAACACTTCTGCTAATGCACAAATAGTGAAGCTAATTTCTTTTTTTCTATCCCATTAGTGTTTTTACTAACTTTTAAAACATTTAGCACACTTAGCTTCCTGTATATTATTTTTTCCAGATAAATTCTAAACCACTAATTTACGTGGGTGTTTTGTTAACTTTCAGCTGAATAAAGTTCAATAACTGTGGATGGAACAGCTTTGTAGACAGATTTCAAAATAAGAGCATTAATATAAATGTGTAACTAAGAAATCTTAAAATTCGATGACCAAAACTTCAATACAGATGCAGAACTTTATTTAACGAATGCTAGATGCTTTCAAAGTGCTAAACGATAAAAGAGAAATTAGCTCTGCTATCAGCAGATTAGCTTAAATGTGGCCACTGCTGCTGCTCAGGGTTGAAATTCTCGACTGGTGTTGGTTTGATTGCCCAAACGTGAGTTGGGATCTGTCCGAATGTGGGTAATTTTCTGTTTTTTCATTCTGTATGAACAGTATCTACTTATGCGCAGCAGAAACTGAGGTTTGGATCATGCTGTAGAGCCGTCCGATGCTCTGGAGAGATTCTCCAGCCCCTCCATAGTGGTCTGCCATCTGAATCCTCCCCACTTTGCTCCCCTGTACAGAACCCTGTTGTGTCTTCGCTGAGATAAGTGCAGACTGTGAGGGAAGCAGAGCGAAGGAGGATTGAAAGACTTGTGTTGAGGCGCCAGGCCTATCTCTTCTATCTCCTCTGGGAAACATGCTGGTGTTCCCAAAGACAGCGGTGCTAAGAGGCCCGTCGCCCCACTGCCCGACTTTCACACACAGAGGAGACGTGAAGATTTATGTTACGGTAACCAAATCTCTTCCCCTCCTCAGCTCCTCCTGACTGCTGAGGAGAGTTAGTGACGGCTTCACAGGACGAAGGGGGAATGAGACTGAAAAATGTCCAGTTTTTGTTTGTAACATATTAAGGCTTTTCTGATATACACACCTTGAATGTTATTGTTTATGTCTGGAAATTTCATGCACAACACTGGAGGGCAAAAAGACGATTCTCCTACATGCCATCCGTAGCCGCGGCGGAACGACTCTGTTAACAAAATGAAACCTGGAGACGTAGATATTATTAATGTAGTGCAGTGCGCCGCAGCAAAGGGAAAAACAAAGCAGGAAAACTGTTGAAGAGCAACTCAAAAATACTTTTTTCTCACTCTCTGTGTCGGCTACGCTACGCGCAGACTCGTTGCCATAGCAACTGACTGATAACAGCTCCTCTAATGTATCAGGATTCAACACCAAAAACACTCAAGCATTTCCCACACAAAGAACAGAACATTCAGTCCCTCACAGTTTTATGTTTGTAGGCTTGATGCTTATTTTGAGATTATTAATAATTGATCGCTGAGATAGATTAGCTACCGGTGCTATTAGCTAAGCTAACACTGCAGTGGTTGATTAGCATCACCTTTTTATCTTCATTTTAGGAAATTCAAGTTTCTGTTCAGGATTGTAAAACAGATTAAAAGCTTAAAGATTTCTCGTTTCTTCCTCCGTATTGAAGTTCAAAACGTCAACATCGTAGTGTAGGTTTGCATAATGGATGAAACACAGAATGTGACATCTCCTTGAATTCATAGGTTTAATATTTCATTGATCGACGGCACACCTGAGAACTGAACATATGACTGAATCAAAACTTAATGCGGAAGATGCAACAAGCTGAAATGTTGAAGTGAAGAGGAGGAGGAGGAGACTGCAGCGCCGCATCAAGGAGGACAGCTTGGATATTTAAACTCTAAGTTTTCATCCTGCAGCCTCTAAATGCGACATTAAATCAACGACTTCGTCCTACATTTGACTGTCACTGAACCATGATGAAACAGCAAAGCAATGCAAGAGTTTCTTTAACATTTAATATGGCAAAAACACCCCTGAATCTCACCCATTAGCTGGAGAGGCACCAGCAACCTTCCCGACCACACAGGGACCAGGTGTTAGAAAATGGATGGATGGCAAAAACACAAAAAAAGATATAAACTCCTCAATAAAAAGAAAAAAAAATTCTTGTTTTAGTGAGAAATAAAATAAAAGTTTCTCATTGTAATGAGTTTACATCTCTTTAAAATGAGTTTCCCAATATAATGAGCTGCAAAATTCTTCAAACCAGGAAAGTTTCCTCTTAATATTGATGAAAACCTGCTGGTTGCACAGGCAGATTATTTAACTCACAAAAACACATTTTTACAATGTTAAAGTGAAATGATCTGCCAGTGGAAATACTTTTTTCCTATCAATATTAAGCATTTCTTTTTTACTTAAAACAAGCTCCTTTATCTTGTTGAAAAGTAACTTTTAACTTAGTTTTGTTTTATTTCAAGCATTTTAAAATACTTACAATAGAAACTTGACCAGAAATACTTGGTAAGATTTTTTGTTTTTATAATAATAATAATAATACATTTTATTTCAAAGGCGCCTTTCTGGCACTCAAGGACACCATACAAAGAGCGAAAAGTAACAGCAACAATAAAAATGTAGCAATTAAAAATAGATCAAATAAATACACAACAATGTATCTATATGAAAGTTTGGTTCCAGTTAGCTATGGTTTTCTCCCAATAATTACCATTTGTATTTATTTTAGTTAACCAAAAATGTTTTCTCCATTTCAGTTTTCATTAGTTTTAGTAAACTATAACCTCTTATTCTTACGGAGCGCCAAAGTCTTTCTGTAAACAGTGTAATGAGAACAAGCAGGCATTCATGTGTGCATATGTTTCTATATTTGCATGTTTACATCCCGGTGTGTGTGTGTGTGGTTTAAAAACCCGTGATGACATCTCTACGTGCCACCCTGCGCAGCACAGTCTAGGTCCTCATTATCCTTCCTCCCAGGGTCTGTTCTGGTGTTGGGAGCCCCACCGGAGGGGCCTCTGGCTCGGTGGGAGAGGTGTTGGAGGCGGCCCGGCCCCGCTGCGCTCCTTCCTTCCCCCTCCGTGGGGCGCCGGGCACAGCGTGTACCGCTGGCAAGCCAGGCCCGACAAAGAGCCGGTGCGCACAGCCAACGCGTGTGTGAACGGGGCGGGGGACGGCCGCGTCATGCTGCACACACACGTGCAGCAAGCGGAGACCTGAGCATGCATGTGCTCAGGTCTCCGCCAGGCGGGCTCCTGCAGGGGTCGACACATGTTCAGAGGACGCTGCAGAGGCGACGGCGAGCGTGTGCAGGCGAGAAACCGCGCACACTTCTGAGAGAACGCTGAAAAAATACAACATCTAAAACTCCGGTGCTTTTAAGTGAACAAACTTAAAAGCAGTTTTTCAGAACGATATAGGAGCTTGTTTTAAAGAGAACGTATTATGTAAAAGTCACATTTTGAACATTTTTTGTGCTTCTGTTTGGGTCTCAGCTGCTTATAAAAACAGACGAAGCACTTTAAAAACCCACCAGCTGTTCTTTAGCTGTAAGCTGTTGTTACCAATCAGCAGATACTGCCCTGTTACCTCGCAACCCCAGCAGAGTTCTGCCCATTACCTAGTAACCACAGCAAAGTTCCAGCACCTTTGGTCAGCTGGTTTTCCCGCTGCACAATGGCTGCTGGAAAAGACAAATGTTTTGTTGTTGACTTACCGTCCCGATTTACCATCTGCTGCATCTTTGTTGGTTGTGCAGGAGGCTCCACTTCTGCTTTTCAAAGATGTACAGTTGTATAATTGAGCATCTGTTTTCAGCCGACTCAGTGTGAGTGTAAATGTTCAGTTGGGGAGGTGTGGCCAGAAGCAGATTATTTGGATTTAAAGAGACAAAACAACTGAAAATAAGCAGAACTGAGGAAGTTAAATCTCGTTATCCAATAATGATTTTGTGTAAAAAATACAAAAAACATTCTGTCAACATCACAAATCTTGCTTCACAATAAACAGTCCCAGAAGTTATTGTGATAAACGATGATATTGTTGTTTTGAGCCCATTTTCAAGCAATGTAATACCATAATAAATCTCCAAAATAAATAAACAAAACAACAGAAACAACAAATAAAGTAAATTATAGAGTCTGTAAACAAAGTCGTCCTTTCAAAAAGAGCTAGTTGGGACCAAAATACCAGACTGAAGACTTTTGTCTTTTTTAGTAAAAGATGAATCATGCCAAAGGAAATTATTGAGTTCATTTTAATTTCTTATGCGATTAACTGATTTATTGTGACATTTTAGTATAGAGCTCTGTGTCATCTGCATAGTTATAACTGATCTTATTTGTTATAATCTATAAAGCTAGTGGGAGCATATAGATATTAAATAAAAGACCCCAGGACTGAGCCTTGGGGTACTCCAACGCATACAACACTCATCATTCAATTTAACCGAAATATCAACTGTTCAGCACTCCAGCTCATGGGTTATTGTTTTTAAACCACTCTCTGGTAGCCTTTATTTAGTTTTAGTCACAGTAACCATTTTGGGGGTGTGAAATTAGGATTATTTCATGTTTAATCTGTCCAACCTGAACACAAAGCGGAACCGAAGGAGTCAGGTGTCAACACAAAGTGCTGATCCAATTCCTCTGATGCGATGTGCGATTACAGCTCCAGCGGGAACTGTCGGGGTTGTAAATATAAACCGCTGCATGCATGTTTGACTGAGATGTTAAAGATGAGAGGGGATGAAAATTGGATTAAATTGTGTGTGGCAGCTCACTGTAGGGAGGTAATTAGGGACAAACATTGAGACGCATAGTCTGATCTCTCCTGCTGGAGGTTAAGTGAAATAGGAGCTGTGAGTCCCGGCGTCCCGGCGGCACCGTGATTAGAAATTTTCTTCTTTTTTTTCTAATGCGGGGCTAATGGGATGTCAGCCGAGAGCAGAACCGTTACAGAACCGCTCATGACAACAAGTGGTCGGAGATCAAGCCGAATTACAGAGACAGGAAAGATAAACAGGAACCTCTTGGCTCTGCTGAAACACACATCAGAGTCCTGAGCAGTGAGATCAGTTAAATACTGCAGAGCAGCAATACGATTCAACAGCTTTGATAAATGAACCAATTTAACAACCAACAAACTGAACAGTTCACCTAAAACAAATACCAGCTGATTCATGAGTTATTAACAGGTACATCATAATTTAAAGACCATAATCGGTGGTTAGATTAGGATTATTTAACACCCACAACAATCCAAAGTATTTAAATAGCACAAACTCCATATTGTTTCTCTGTTGTCATAGTAACCGACTGGCACTCAGACAGAATTGTAGCAAAAAAGTGAGTTACTATGGAGCTAATTTAGGACCAAAAGTTTTGTTAATTTGAAAAACAAAATTGTAAACCTTTCTTAGTTTTTGCTTAAAAATTACAAAAATGTATTCAAACTAAAAATAAATGAGCCAATTTCTTTGAAAGACAACAGTCAGTGAAAGTAAAATAAGATGATGTTAGATTTTAGTGGTTGGAGGATTTCTCTTTTGTTTTAGCTAAAGACCATGAGCCATTCATCCCACTAGTGCTAGGCTAGCTCATTTGTTTTAATTGTATTTACCCAGAATGCCCTGTGCTGTAGTCCACTTCCTATTTTTGGGGTGTTCTCCAGTCCGCTTGCCGTTCACATATGCATTCAAACCGAACGAGAGTTCACTTCAACCGAACCGAGACCGAAGTTTTTAGACGTTTTGTTACGTATTCACACCTCCCCAACCAAACCGAACTTTCTAGAGAAACAGACCGGAGTCGGGTTAAAGCGGACCGGAGTCGGGTTAAAGCGGACCGGAGTCGAGTTAAAGCGGACCGGAGTCGGGTTAAAGCGGACCGGAGTCGGGTTAAAGCGGACCGGGGTCGGGTTAAAGCGGACCGGGGTCGGGTTAAAGCGGACCGGGGTCGGGTTAAAGCGGACCGGGGTCGGGTTAAAGCGGACCGGGGTCGGGTTAAAGCGGACCGGAGTCGGGTTAAAGCGGACCGGGGTCGGGTTAAAGCGGACCGGAGTCGGGTTAAAGCGGATATCTAGACAGTCCATCATGTCCTTCTGCCCATAGCGGCTAACATTCCCTCCTCCATCATTAGCTGTCGCTCTTCCTTCTCGCTCTGCTGGTGTCGTTCTGCTGCCTCCACTCGGGCCCCGGCTTGCATTTGCATATTTGATCAACCTCTGGTGAGGATTAAATGGCGTCCCTTGCTGCAAACGGGGTCTGCGGTTGAAACTCCAACAATAGCAGCAGAACCTGCCTGCCAGCCCCTGATGATGAAACAACAGGGGAAACAAAAGCGGCCCCCAGAGCTGCAGATGTTGATGCTGGAAGCTGTTTGTTGTGTGTTTCTGTCTGTGTGTGGCTTCATGCACATTTATTTACTTATTAATGTGTGTGTGTGTGTGTGTGTGTGTGTGCTCGCCGTGGTTGTGAGGAGCCCAGCTGGGAGGAAGAGTGAGTGTATTCATGCTGGCTCTCAGGGGCCGGGGGCCACACAGGTACCCGGCGAGGGGATGAAAGGCGGCTCTGCAGATGTCCCCCGCTGGGGTTCAGCGGCCCAGCCAGCAAATGTCATGTTTGGCAGCTGGCACGCTGCTGCGCTCGCACCAGTTGTTGGCAGGGCCGTCTTCTGAAGGATGCTGGGAGCGGGATGCGGGCACCGGGAGCCCCCCGATGGGAGCCACATTAAAGAGATGCGTTGGCTTCTGTCTGCCGAACAACATTAAGCTCCTCTTATTTCCCCACTCTCTCCATCGGGCCGTTAGCATGTTTACCTTCCCCAAAACTTTCCCTCTTTAAATTGTTCAGGCTAACCGCGCGTCATGACAGTCTGAAATTCAATTACCTAGGATTTAACTTGGCCTTAAATACGTTAATCACAGGTCTTAAATTTTCTAATTTCAAGCTTAATCAGACAACATACTAAGAACAAATACAAGTCACAATATTGTGTCTATCCTCATAAGTTTAGTGTTTTTTTATTTTCCTGACATTTCCTTATACTCCAATTTGCAATCTTTTATATTTTATGTATTTTTTTCCTTCTGGGACTTTTCTTTCAGGCTAACATTCGAGTCATCTTCATTACGTTCTGCGAGTCGAACCGTTGATTCTTCCAGTAGCTAGCTGCTAATAAAACCACACCAGCAGGCTAGCTTTATTCCATCGTGTGAAAATGCAAATCTATCATCTTTTGTACATTTCTGCTGCGATAAACGTCTTAAATTTCATTCATGTGGTCTTAAAAAGTCTTAAGTTTGACTTGATGAAACAAACATATATGTTAAACATTAAACAATTACGTTGTTTTTAGCTCGTTTTTAGTCAATAACTCTTGGATATTATTTACTGTCTCCACTGACAGACTTTCTTACTTTAAACAAGATGAGAGAAATAATCTGTCAGTTCTGACTGCACATCCAAACAGAAGGAAAACAGATCTTATTTAGGTGCCACATGGTGATATTTAATTATCTTTCCATTAATGGTAAATATGGTAAAGTCAAAAGTGACTCGGTTTAAGGGATGGGCGTGAACATGAGCGGGCCGGTTGGGGTCGCGGGGTCGACTAGCCTTGGCAGAGCTAGCGCTGCTCCAGTTGTTGGCCTTTGTGTTCATTCCCCCCAGACTGCATGTGAATCTCATCTGGCCAAATGTTAAAGCGGAGCATTAAAGAAAGGTCAGCGTCTCAGTGCGATGTTGCAACTCAACAACACATCAATCCCGCCGCGACGCAGGAAAACACACGGCTGACGAGTTCACGAGCAACGGACCGACCTCACTTTCCATCAGTTAAATCATCAGGAAGGAACTTAATGATGTCATTGCAAATATCAGTTTTGAATTTTATCGAAAGAATACACCTATGTGCATTTCCATGCCTAATTTCTAATAAGAATTTATTTAGTTTTGTTCTACAATATCATACAATTATACAACTTAAAAATATATAAACATTGTCTCATAATGTTGCAGCAACAATACTTCACTATTATCTCACTGGCAGTGAATCAAATGCTTTAGTAAAATTTATTCTACTAAACTTTACTATGCTGTACTATAATACACTATACCATACTTTACTATTATGCTACACCATATGATACCACACTGAGCTACACTATACCACACAATGCTACGCTTAACTACGCTGCACCATACCAAAATATACCATGCTATACTATTTTATAGTATAACACACTATGCTGCACCATACTATACAATATCATTCTGTGTTGTAGTAAACTATACTACACCATGCAATACTTCACTGTACCACATCATACTATACCATTCTATGCTATTCTATAGTATGCATACTCCTATGTAGTAAACCATCATAGTATACCATATTACACTTTGCAACGCTACACTGTCACACTGTACTACATAGTGCCATTCCATACTACACTGCATACTATACTATACTATATCAATAATACTTTGTCTATAAGTTCATTCCTTATACAGGCTGTGCAAATTTCTCCTTTAGTAAAAATTATTTGAATAAAGAGCTACCCATCTGTCCATTTCCTAACACCCTGGTCCCTTAGTGGGGTCTGGAGGTGCTGCTGCCTCTCCAGCGAACGTTTCGGGCGAGAGACGGGGTCACCTGGTCAGGTCGCCAGTCTGTCGCAGAATAAAGAAGTAAAAATTATAAAATTAAAATTGTGACAAATTTCAGTAATTATGGTAATTCATTTTCTTTCTTTATTAACGGTGAGGTGCCAATAATTTGTCCAGATGTAAAAATGTGTCTCTTTAGTAAAAAAAAAAAGAAAAATATTTGAATAAACAAATATTATCTAAATTTCTTTATTTATTTATTAAATTAAAAACAATAAAAATATTTTTATTGTTTTTTAGAATAATATTCATTTTTATATTTTATTATTATTTTTTGGTATATTCTGGTAAAATCTACCAGAATCACATGGCAGTAAATCCTATTTGCATTGAATAAATGGGGTTTATAGGAGCAACACGTGTCTCATTGACCTCCAGATTTCTCCAATCCTTTACGGGTTTTAGCGTTAAGCATCTCTGATGTCATCCATAAAGGTACATTACACATTTTTACATGTAAGCGCACACACTCATGGTGCACATGTGCGCCCAGCAGACAGATCACACCCCGGGGATTTGGATGGATGCAATTAGGATTATGATCAATGACAAGTCAATCATGTGAGCCTGTTCTGCTCTCCCTTCCCCAACTCAGCAATTACTCTCCAGCTGGTGGGGTCGGCCCCGAACCGGCGGAGGATGCATTACGCTCCTCTGTTTTTACTCCCCTGCTCATCCTCCTCCTCCTCCTCTTCGTCAGCAGTTACCCCTGTCAGTCACACCTGACAGCACCATTAGCCCCTCACCACCTCGCCTTTAAATTTCATGTTAGGTCAGGTTCCCCCTCCTCCGATTATCGCTCGCTTTGGTTCAACATCAAAACTTCCAACCTTCCAGGTCCAGAAGGGTGCTGGTGCTTAATTACTGTGATTATTTATGTTGGAGAAAAGCCAAACAAACTTATTCTGAATCCTCTGGTTTTTGGAGTAGCTGCTCATTTTATCCATCAGCAGAAACAGAGGAGCTGCACCTGTTCCCTTCACTGTTTTGTTCTGTTTTTTTTATTGGCAAACAGGTTGAATTTCACAGCTTCTCGGGTACATTTTCTCCTGTGCCACCAACTGCAGTGAGTAACAGTGATTTCCGTGGTTGTGTGTGTCGAAGGGAGCCCATTTTTCATAATAGAGAGGCTGGCTAGCAGAGCCGCGGCTATCGGAGAGCAGATAAAGGAGGCAGGTGTGTGGAGGAAATTAATGTAAATCCATCAGTCTTCAATTAGAGCTCAGCTCACACCCAAAATAAAGGAGTCCACCTCGCACCAATCGGATCCCAGCTTCCCAGCTCCACCTGCGCAGCCACAAAAACACGGCAGCAGCTATATAATGCGATGTTTAATGATGAGAGAGAGCATGGGATGTGTGATATGTGCAGGTGCGAGGTGTTGTGCCGCCGCAGCCACGGCGTACACGCCTGTCCATTAGGCTCCCAGTGTGTGGCCGGGCTAATTCTGTGTGCCTGGAGGTGCAGGGCTGAGGCTCTCCACGGACCGCGGGCTGAGGGAAGAAACGCAGTTTAACCTAATTTGGTTCTAATTACAAAGACAGGAAGTCCACCTGCCACACATACGGCTGAGAGAGAGAGACGGGGGAGGGCGAACAAACGAAGAGATTTTTCATGTGGGAGGATGACAAAAAACAGAGTCCTGACTGTCCCAATGTCAAATACTTTTAAAAATCATATTTTATAGGAAAGTATATTTAATGTGGCAATAACGGAACAATAATACCAAAGATGTATCTTGATTTTGACCTTGAATTTTGATCCAAACATCAAAATGTCACATGGAGTGACTATTTGGCATATGAGAGATTATTTTAAATACTTTACTATTTTCCAATGCATATACTGCAGCATATCACTGTAAAAACCTTTAAAATTTGGATGTGAAGATAAAAATGTGCTCATTGAATACAATTTATTCCTATTTGCATGTATGTACTAAATACAAGCTTCTCTTTAATATTGTATCAGTCAATCAAGTTTATTTGTATTGTACATTTCAGCAACAAAATGGCAGATTAAAGTGCTTTAAATCATAAAAATACAAAAATATGTTTAATGTACAATTAAATTCGAATCTTTGCATTTGAATTGAATTGAAAACAAAAATTAAGTCATAAAAACAGCATAACATTACATTTTGTCATCATTGATATGTTGATCAATGTTCCAGTTACTAGAAGCAACTCTAAGCAGGCTAGTTTAGAGGGAAATATGTTGCTTCAATTGTCCCACTTGAATTTCAGCATGTTGGCCATTTTTCAGGATAAGTGTTTAAATGTTTGAAAAACCTGTTTCCCTCCTCACCTGTGGGGGCGCTGCATTAATAACAACTGAAGGAAACAACACGAAAACCTCTGAAGAAGAAACTGAGCACAACTTCCTTCTTCACTATATGTGAACAAAAATGGAGGCGTCAGATTTTAGTGGTTGTAGAATTTATTTTTGGCTAAAAGCTATTAGCCATTTCTCCTGCTAGCACATTTATTTTGGTTGTATTTACCCAGAATGCCTTGCACTGTAGTTCACTTCCTGCTTTTGGAGCGGTCTCTGGTCCACTTGATGTTCACATCTACAGTCTGTCTACATCTACAATACACAATGTATTGCTACATTCACACAGACTAGCATCGTCTGCGGTTAGCTACCGGCTAACTGTGGCTAGCGGCGTCTAATCTCATCTAACAAAAAAGTATGTATTTGCAAGCTTTCTAACGGTTAGTAACCCAGTTACAACAGCACAAGTATTTATGTAAATATTATCGTTTTTCTCTCCAGCATAAACAAAAAACTAATATTTGATTAGATCACTTGAGTTTGTAAGGAACTATTTACATCTTGTTTATTTGTAATTTTATCCAAAACAGCCAAATTTTTTATCTGATATTACATAATTGTTTCTTCTTTATTTGCTGTGTTTGGTCTTATTCCTGCTGATGTTTTCAGCAGCAGCTTTTCTAAAGGTTACAGATAAATGCATGTGCACACATATCCATTTATCCAGAGGGTAAAGTGACGTATCCCCGCCACCTGCAAAGCCTTTCATCTGTCTGACCAGATCAGATCTCCCAGCCGTGTTAATGGCTAACTGTGGCGCGCAAAGCTCCCCAACAAGGAACCTGATTGTTCTACTAATGTGTTACTTCCTGTTGGAGTCACTTCTCGGGATTGGAGCTGAGAGCAAAAAAGAAATTCCCCACATCAGAGCGATCACAGGGTTGCCAAGGTTTCACTTAGCCAACCATCCAGCTAGCCAGTGAGCCGGCCAGGCGGCCTCTGCTGCAGGCGATGGAGGAGATGGATTTCACTAAACAGGAATGACTGACCTGAAATCTTCTGTAAAGAGCTTTTGGTCCATATTGGCCTGGAAGAACTGATCTGATACCAAAAACACATTTATATGATGCTCAGAATGTTGTTTTTAACCATCTAAATACACGATTCTCTTTAATATCAAATACAATTATGTTTTGTTACACAGTCAAAAACTAAATTATTTACCTTCAAACTAAAAATTTAGCCAGCAAACTAAATGCAAGCTAATTATTTAGTTTGAAGTTAAGTAGTTAGCTACTTAACTAAATATTTTCTCAAGTAAGTGAGGTTAACTAAATATTCAGTTTGGTGCTAAATAGTTAGCTTACTAACAATTCTTAGGTTAGAGCTAAACTAAATGTATCTTTCTCAGAGCTACCTAACTATTTTTGTGTCAAGGTAGATATTTAGCTTTCTAAATAAATATATGACTTCAAACTAAATGCATAGCCTACAAGCTAACTATTTAGATTGGAGCTAAATATCTAGCTTGCTAATTATAGGTTAAAACTAAATATGTAACTAACTCAGATCAAACTAACTATTTAGTTTAGAAGTAAATCTTGCTAACTAAATATTTTAGATGGAATTAAATATTTATCTTGCTAACTAAAAATTTAGCCTGCTAATAAACATTCAGCTTCAATCTACATAGTTGGTATGTTAGCTAAATAGTTTGGAGCTAAGTATTTGGCTTGCCAACTAAAAATTTAGTTTGTGAACTACATATTTACAAATTTGTGAATAACATTGAAAATATTACTTTGAAAAACGAACCCTCCATTTTTCTCCTGACAGGCCAAATAAGCCAAATTATTGCTTTTAAGCATAAGTCTGCATTCCCACCTAATGTCCCCATTTTAAAGTTATTGATAATTAATTGCACCAAGTAGACCTCATTAACATTTAGATATGTTAGCAGTTATTACTTGTTCTTCTCTCTGCTGGGTTTAAAACTTTGATCTGCAGGTATTAAAGTCACCAGTTTCAGCTTAAGGAGCTTTCCGCCCTGCTCTATATGCGTGACGCTATCTGAGACCAAGCAGGCAGAGCCTCTCCGCTTCCGCACAGCGGCTGTGAGCCTGAGCAGAGACAATCTGGAAGATCGTGTCAGTAGCAGGTCAATTCCTTGGCAGAGGAAGCGCGGTGTTGCTATGGCGATATGCCTTTTTAACCAGCCCAGAGCCATGGGCCGGGGCAGCGCCGTCGGTGTGAACGCTGTTCAAGAAGCAGCAGAGATCAGGGTCTTAATCAGTCAGCACTGATACCGGGGTGAGGGGTGGGAACGGAGCCTGGGGGGTTTGGAACGACACACAGAACCACACACCACGTTTAGCTAACACCAACAAAACAACAAACACCGAAACATTTCCACTGATATAAGTAAAAACGGGAATTAATGGAGAAAAACTATTTATAATAAGAACTACATTGTGTCTTTATAAAGCTATAAACATACTGAAAATATAGATTATAACGTTCTTTGCTTTAACTGGCAGCCATCTTGGTAGGCAGTTGCTGTGACAACAATAAACAAGCCACATTACAAGTACATTACAACTGTTACTCATTTACAATTTTTGAGTCTTAAGCCTGATATTAAAAACGAGGCTTAATCAATCCTAACCAACTTTCAACAAGATTTAGAAATCAATATTTAGAGTTTTTATCTTTTACTTTTTCATGTTCTTTACATCAATTTATTATACCTTCCCCACTTTTTTTTCCACTATGCAAAAGAAAATACATATTTGACTAAACAAGCAAAATTAACATCCCAATCTATAGATATTGAAAAAAATTCTTGAGATTATCACATATGACACAATTGTCAAACTCGAGGCTCGAGGGCCAAATCTGGCCCACCATAGCTTTTTATGTGGCCCTCTATACTCAAAATTATAGCAATAGGCCCTTCCAGTTTACACAACTAACCGCAATATTCACACAAAAATCAACAGATCCCCTCATTTTTTCTGATCTTATCAACATTTTTTCTCAAAAGTGGCCAAATACAAGTGGCTGCTGTCTCAGCCTTACTTAGTTATAGTCCATGACCGACAGAGCGATTAATAAAAGTTCACATTTAACATCATATATTAGTGCAAATATTGTAAAAATTCCTTACAAATATTTCTAAATTAGTACCACAAAATCTGTAATGTTGATTGCAGAAAACCACAAAAACAATCCTGGACGGACTGATTAGTGTGAAAAGATGTTAAAGGTGTTATTTTAAGAAACACTTATTGAATGCTGAAACACCTATTTATTGATACTTTAACTATTTAAGTGGTTTTTATCAATACGATCTGGCACAACAGGCCCTGAACATTCAGAGTTTTGATCTGGAAATGAGTTTTATGTCCCTGACATACGGGATGAAAACAAGAGAATCATGGACTATTTTGAATGTGAATAAGAATAAAGAGTGAGATATTTGGTGGTGGAATGATGTCACACCACCAGTAAAGGAAGACTCTGTGATGTCACTGGCGATGAGGTCTGTGATGTCATCAACTGCAGAATTGTACGTAACACAGTTATGCATATTTTTCATTGCTTGCAATATTACTGACCCATTCAGACGTGCCCAAAGCACTTTTCAGTTAGTTTACCAATCGACAGTTTTAGTGATCGTATTTAGGACAAAATGTCTCATCATACGCCGAGATATCACAGTGGAATGATGGGACCCCACGAGAGGAGGGGAGTCCATCAAAACCCCCAAGGCAGGTTCCCTCCTGCACACCCAAATATCTTACATGAGGAAATCCAACGACTGAGCTCCCTTCTGGAAATGGAGAAAGCTGGAAGGTTTGAAGATAACCAAAAACTGGCCCATCTGGAGGCAGAGCTGGAAGAGACAAAACTCCAGTTAAAACGGCAAAAAGCTCTCAAAGAAATGTATATCAACAAGGGCAAGGAGACAAAGAAGGAACTTGAGAGAGTAGAGAAGTTCAGTGATCCAGAAGTCCTTAAAGCTGCGGCCATGGCTTCCAAGATTCACAACGATGTGAAATACAAGAAGAAGAAGCCTTTGCAAGAAGATTTTGTGGAACTAAAGGTGGCTCACCTCCTCAGCCAGGAAGCGTTTGTAGCTGAAATACAGGCTGAGAGAGCGAAAAGTAAGGCCCTCCAAGAAGATCTGGACGCACTCCAGACTTCCTACAAGGAGCTGCGCTCCAAGTATGAAGCCGACGCTGCTCTGGTGAGTCAGGAGGCCGAGACACAAAGTGCGAAAAACTCCGCGATTGAAGAGAAAACAAAAGAGTGAAGAGCAGATCTAAGAATGATTCTGATATTTAGAGAAGGAGAAAGACATGCGAGAGAGGAACCGAGGGCTGGAATCAAACCCATGTAGGTTGTAGCCTCTGTGCTCCGTCAAGAGGAAAAGTTTCTTCCCCCATTGACAAATTAGACAAAAGATCCCATCCCAACGCAATTGGAAAAAACGTTGGCAGCACGGTGGAGCAGCAGTTAGAGTTGGCATGTTCTCCCCGTGTTTGCGTGGGTTTTCTCCGGGTGCTCCGGTTGCCCCCACATCTCCCAAACATGTAGGTCAGGTCAGTTGGTCACGGTAACTTTCCGCCAAAAGAGTTTAAGAAACTCCAAACATATGTCCAGGGGAATCTGCTGCATGTCATTCCCTTCTCTCTCCTCCCAATTCCTGTTCAATCACTGTTAAATAATGGCCTAAAAAATGTATTAGAGCCTAAAAAACCTAAGAAAAAACTAAAAAATACATTTCACCTCACAAGTGGAGGCGCTAGCAAACTGACCAAAAGTCAGAATATGCTTACCCCCTCTCAGTTTCTCTCTTTCTTACATAATTAATAGGATACTTAATATACATACACACACACACACGCACGTACGCACGCACGCACGCACACACACACACACGCGTCCCCTCCGTGGGCTGCCACCTTATTGTGGTGGGGGGGTTTGAGTGTCCCAGTGATCCTAGGAGTTACACTGTCGGGGCTTCACGCCTCTGGTTGGGCCACCCAATGCAGACAGGTTCTAGGTGAGGAACCAGACCAAGTGCAGCCTATAGATCCCTAATGATGAATACGACCATTGCAAACGGTGGTTGTACTCGCCCGTACATGAGGTCCCTCCCTGGAGACAGGCCTGGGGGTGGGGCACGTTGGGGAGCGCTTGGTGGGCCGTCAGGCCGCCGGTGGGCCATCAGGCCATCGGTGGGCCGTCAGGGCACCGGAGGGCCATCAGGCCATCGGTGGGCCGTCAGGCCATCGGTGGGCCGTCAGGCCATCGGTGGGCTGTTGGGCTGTCAGGCCGTCAGGCCATCGGTGGGCTGTTGGGCTGTCAGGCCATCAGGCCATCGGTGGGCCGTCAGGCCATCGGTGGGCCGTCAGGCCACCGGAGGGCCGTCAGGCCACCGGAGGGCCATCAGGCCATCGGTGGGGCATCAGGCCATCTGTGGGCCGTCAGGCCATCGGTGGGCTGTTGGGCTGTCAGGCCATCAGGCCATCGGTGGGCCGTCAGGCCATCGGTGGGCTGTTGGGCTGTCAGGCCGCCGGGCCGTCGGGCCACCGGTGGGCCGTCGGGCCGTTGGGCCACCGATGGGCCGTCAGGCCGCCTCAGTGCTCCAATCACCAGGCTTAGCAGGTTTTCTGGGGGAAACCGTTCAATACTTTAACCTTTTTGAATCCTCCTCCTAAAACTTAACCAAAATATGAAAAATCCTAAAACTCCTACTATAACTAAACTAAAGCTAAACAATTTATAACTAATAAAAACTAGCAAACACTCTCTAAAGACTTATTAAAACTAACAAAATGTCACAGTATGTCATTTTTGCCCTTTTCTTTGCTATTTTGCTGATAATTTGAATATTTGATCTCATTACTACTGAAATCTATTTGCATGAATGTGAGATGAATTTTCTGAGTAAAATTCATCACTTAGTTGCACATATGCTTCAGAGCATGCTACTCCTGTTGGCATCCTTCATGGTGACAAAAAAGTAGTTAAGAAAGAAACTTGTGTCAGTGTGCCCAGTTTGTGTCTTCCCCCTCCAAGGCTCTGAAAGTCTGAGGAGGAAATCTATCCTGAAGTTATGAAACTTAATAACTGACCGACCATCTGATTCACACCCTATCTGTCCAAGACGTGGCACATATTTATTTCCAGCAAGTGATTGCATCAAATTTGTCCTGTTTTTAACTTTGTTAGGAGAAAAAAAAACATGGTTGGCGGATGGATGGTACACACTGGTGGCTGCAGGGAGCCAAAAGCACTTTATTTATGTTTGGATGGCAGTGGGCGCTCGGTTCTGCTTGGCTCAGACTGTGTGCTGTGGTCTTTGGCACCTCTTCGCATCCATCCTGTCCCCCTGACATACACTTCTCCCCGTCTCAACTGGGCCTCCCTAGCATCTTAATGCATCTAAAAACTAATATGCATGAATACGGATCATTAAACGTTAGTTAGACACAGGTACATGTCAAGAAATTACAATATTATTGACAAATTTGTGTATTTTATTGAGTCAGTTGGATAAAAAATGAAGCTCATGTCGATTACTTTTAAACACAAGATTTAGGTAATTTAAAAAATGTCAAAATTAAGGCAGAAACTTGTTTAGCAAGGCATTTCCATTCACATTACTCACATGTGAGTAATGTGAATGGGGGCAGTGTTATGTGTTTTCTGGACATATTGTGCCAGTTTATCGCACAATCAAGTATCTTTGTTACCTTCAATTGTTATAAAAATGCTGTAAATATCAAAAAATGACATAAAACTACAACAAAACTTTTGTCTTTTTCTTCAGCGGTAAAAACAGCTGACCAAACGTTCTGGAATTCCGCTGTGGTTGCTAGGTAATGGGGTGGGGTTGCTCGGAAACAGCCTGGGTTTGGCCGGGGTTGCTAGGTAACGGGCTGGGGTTGCTAGGTGAGCGGCAGTGGTCATTGATTGGTGACGTTACATTCAGGGGCTCATTTTCCAGTTACCAAAAAAGCATTAAAGTGGCAGTTTTATCATTTTACAACACAATCCAGTAACTGTGTTTCTTTTGGTTGTTATAAAAATGCTATAAATCTTAAATAAATCTATACCTCGTGATTTAACGCCTTGAAATTGGGCGTCTGTCTCTTTAAGAAGCTCCGCCTTCAGAAAGTCATCACAACATGGCTCCAGTATTAACCCTTTAACAACATTTCTTCCAGCGCTGCTCCACAGGGTGAAACTTGTTAACATCTTTGCTTCAGTTTTATCGATTTTGAGTCTTGCTGACATTTGAGAAACTTAATTGAGAAAGTGATACAACAAAATCAACAACAAAAAGAACACTGTGGTGCAAACGGACTTCAAAATAAGAGCATCAGTATACATAACTACTTGAAGAGTTTGTAACTGTTGAAAAATAAAACTTGAACTAAGACATTATAGAGTATTGATCATGTAGTATTAATCTTGGGGAAGCTAAGCTAAAAGTTTTCAAAGTTAGCTAAACAAATTTGCATAATTGTGCTCTCCACTAGTCCATAGCAACTTTTTGACCACATTTTTTCCTCCCACTCAATTTCCACACACTGAAATTTGTTTGCCTATTACATTATAAGGTGTAAATGTCACATTTATGAGGAAAAAAGCTTTTAAATCATCTATCATGGTCATTTTTACCCCCAATAATCTCCTTTTTCCCCCTCTCGTTGCACTACTTTCCATTTTCCTCAGGAATCCGTCCTTCTGTATATAAATACATAATTTTAACTGTTATATTTATATAGAAAAGCAGGATGAGGTGCCTCAGAAGGAAGCAGAGCCTCTTCCTGTGCTCTGAATCTCTGCAGAGACTCAAACCCAGATTTTGTGTCCTGGGTTCTCTCAGTCGGCTGCATGCAGAGAAGCAGAGCGCCGGTTCTGGTTCTGTCCATCCGCGGCCAGATAACGGGCCGACACCGGGACTAATTTGGTCATGTGCAGGGCTGCCGGATGACGAGCGGCTGATAAAGAAAACATGGCTGCAGGATGTGAGCTCTCCACATCAGGAGTGTTGCTGGATGTAATATCTGAACAGGACAACCACAACCTCCAAACATGGGCGTGGAAATCTGTTATTAATGAAATGTTTTAAACTTTTATGGTACATTTTAATCCACACAATCCCATGTTTTCTTTATATTTGAGACTTTTAAGTGAAACTTTAATTTGGACATAAATTATTAGCCTGATTACTAATTGATAGGGACAGAAACAAGATCCGAGTTTATGTAGCAATAGCTAAGTCGCTAAACTCGATTATTAAATAAAAAGTTAAGATCAACGTTAAATACAATAGAACAATAAAAAGATATAAAACAATGTATTTAAAACGACACAATAGAAAGATTGTAGTTTCTGGAAATGAGTCCAGTTCTTAAACCCTGAAGTAACAAAGTTGGTCGTGTTGCCAGTTCTGCTTCAGGTTTCAAGCTGTTGGCATGCTGAGGCGATTTAAGCATCAATAAGTAAACTGATTTTGATAAATCAGTGAAAACATTTTTGACTTGATCTTTTTTAAATGCAGTACGCTGCAGTGTTAGATGTTTATTGAGATGCTGCAGAGATTTAGTTTTTACTGCTGAGATGAAAACCAGAAACACATCGATGTGATGAAGGTTTTGTCCAGAAACGCCAAACTCAGAGCTGGGAAACAAATTCAGGAGGAGAATCTCATTTCAATGAGAAAACTTTCTAATTTTAACGAGTTTTGCATCTCATTAAAATGAGAAAACTTTGTTTTAGGAAGAAAATTTGTTATAAGGAAGTTTTCTTATTAAAACTTTTCATTAAAACAAGAAAGTTTGTCATAAAAACAGTTTCTTGTTATAATAATATATAAAACTTTTCTTCTTATTATGGCATATAAACTTAATTTTAGTGTTTTCCTGTTTAAATCGTCGTTTTGTCGGAAGGTTTCTGCTAATCCTGAATTTATTTCAGGTTCTGGCAGTTTGTAGATGTCTGTTTTTATAAATGTTTGTTGTGAAATCAGACGCTGATCGCCCTCTCAGGTTCCTGCTGGAGCCTGAGCAGCAGTACAGAAGCCTGACTGGGTCATCTGGTCCTGACAGTCCGGTTCTGGTCGGGATGACAGACAGACGGCGGCAGTGTCCGGCGCTGCGCTCTGATTGGCTCCCGGAAACGCGGCGGCTGGAAAATGTCCGTGTCACGGAGCGAGGAAGAGACGCAGAGCAGCAGCAGACACATTCCTGGCCCGGTCCGGTCCGCGGAGCGGAGCGGGCCGGACCGCCGCTCTGCGCCGCGGCTCCAGATCCCACAGCTGCAAAATGTCCAGGGAAATTATCACCGTCATTATTTTACTGCCAGAAATGAACACTCATTTTGTTGACGTAAACAAAAAAGGAGGAAAAATGTCAAAAGTCAGTTTTAGCAACAAAACATCAACTTTCCATAAAGATTTTTACAGAAAAATTAAAACATTAGATGGAAATGTAAGGAAATCCATCCATCCATTTCTAACAGCCTCATCCTTTGGGGGGTTGCTGGGGCCTCTCCTGCCAACGTTCAGGGCGGGAGAGGAAATAAAGATAAAATAAATTAACTTCTATAAAAATCACATAAAGCTTTTCTAAACTCAAAGCCACTTTACAGGAATCAAGTAAAATTACAAACAAAACACCAAGTATATAAAATAAAAATACATGTTCATATAAAATATTTCATACATATATATGAAAAAGTATTTATAATTTTTTTAATTGAAATATTTTTTTAAATAAAAAAATTAAAGAGCTTATGTATACATATGAATCATGTATTTTTTATTAAGACAAAAATATTTCATACATTTGTTAAAAATCTATATTTTAATTTTTTTTAATAAAAAATAGAAAAGTATAATAGTTGTACTTTGGATTATATTTTTTTTTGTAAAATTATGGCCATTCTCTGCATGAGATTTAGAAAAACAGAGTGTCTTCAGTCAGAAGCTTCTTCAGAGCCGCTGTAATACAGACTGCTACAGGAGAGCCTTCCTGCCTTCACTACAGTAACTCTGACAAATTTTGAGCTAATATGAATTTCAGCAACATTTTATTTCCTTTGGGATCAATTTGAATTAAAAAAATCTGTTCTGTGTTTTTATTTGTGATAATAAATTAAATTTTTGAAACTTTTCTCCTCAGTGCAGGTCCTGCAGGCTGCAGAGCCAAACTAAGCTCACTAGCGCCCCCTTTTGAAAGAGCAGGGCTGCTCTGGAGCAACTCTCCTCCACCAGTTCAAACCCAGACTGGTCGATTCTCCAAACTGGGAGGACAGAGTGATGGGATGAATCAGGGATTAATTGGGATTAAAATGTTTGCAGCAGGATTATGTTGTGTAAAACGGGCCGGGTTCAGCCCGGTTCAGCCCGGTTCCTCTCAGGAACGGAGAGCTACTGGAGAGAAAAAGAAGTTTAAAAATCCTGAAAAGAAGAATTACAAAAGAATTAATACATTTGTACTTTTTCACATTTTACAACAAAAAAGAAAAAACTTTAATTTGGTGATTTTTACTTGAAAACCACAAACTTTTAATGTACTTTATGATTTTTACATAAAAAAATATTTATTTATTTTTTGGAGTTTTATATAAAAAACAATAAATTTTATGTATTTTATTGCAAACAAACTTACAAACTAATGTTTTTTTTTGTTGTATTTTTATATAAAAACCAAAACCTTTCATGATTTTTATTGCACATTTTACATAAAGCCTATAAACTTCAATGTTTTCTAATGGGACGTTTACAAGAAAACCAAAAATGTTTATGTATTTTATTGCATATAAACCTACAAACTAAAGTGTATTTTGTCAGAAGTTTTACATAAAAAACTTTTATGTATTTTACATGAAAATGGTCTCAAGACAATATTATCGTTATATTGTCCTCATTTCTAACCGTATCTATTATTTTTCTCTGAATTATTTTTCTCTCTGCTGCGCTAAGTTTCCTCCACCTGTTTCTGAAATCAGCTGCAGCTTCTCTCCTCCTTTCTTCGCTGGTTTGCGAGCAAAACTGTTTAGTGCTCAGAGTTTGAAGGCACTCGAGGTCATAGAGGAGACGGAGGGAGGGGCGGGGGGCCGGATGAGCGCCGCGCCGCGCCGGTCGGCCGGTCAGGTGCGGCGCCACCAGTGATCATTAGGGTTACAGCTGCCCGGCCCAGATTGTGTGCTGCCTGCACCAGGCGAGATGTTCTGCCCAGGGAGAGGAGCGAGCATCTGTCTGTCCCTCCCCGTAGACAGCCGCCTCCTACCAGCCTGTCCAACTCAACCCAACTGGTAACAAGGTCACCCAACTCTTACTTTCCCTCACTCACACACACACACACACACACACACACACACACACACACACACACACACACAGCTACTCTGCATTTCACTTCCTGTTTTGCTCCTTAAAACGGCGATGCAGATAAAGGTGTGTGAAACATAACTTTAATCCAACTTCAGAAGTGGACTACAGCGCAGGGCATTCTGGGTAAATATATCCAAAGCTAACATGTTAGCCTACCACTAGCAGCAGAAATGGCTCCTGGTCTTTACCCAAAGACGAAAGAGAAATCCTCCGACCGCTAAAATCTGACACCTCTTCATTTCTGTTTCCATCTGGTGAAGAAGGAAGTTGCTCTCAGTGTCTTCAGAGGTTTCCTGTCGTTACCTTCAGTGGTTCTTGGTGCAGCGCCCCCACAGGCCAGGAGGGGAACAGGTTGGTTTGACTCAGAGCAGAGAGAGGTAGAACCAGAACAGATGTTGAAGTTCTGGTTTAAAATCGAACCGGGTCGACCGGACCATCAGGTGTGAAAACATTAATATGCAGAACGCTGCAGAGCGTCTAGAGACTCTTATTCCTTATCTGTGACGACTGTTAATTGTATTAAATGATGATTGTTGATAAAAGGAAACTTTCATCACAGAAAAACTAATTGGCTCTTTTTCCTTTCTTAATAATTGTATTTTTTTTTATCTCATCAAACTTGTACACAATTTTAATTATGTTTATACCCAAAGGGGACATTCTCTCCTTTTATTGGAGACTTTTATTCCCCATAAGGCATGAAAATACTCTCACTGTTATTGTTTTCATTTGACAAGTGGAGCATAAAGTCATATTTAATATTTGGTCTTAAGGACTGTTTGTAAAAAAATAAAAACTAAAGAGTCCAGTTTCTCTGATGTCTCCAGCAGAAAATCTACCAGGTTTTATAATAAAAGTTTAAAATGCCTCTTCAGAAGTAATTAATCAATATTTGAGTTAATATTTAAAAATGATGTTAGACGAATATTTTATTTTTATTTTAGAGCATTACTCAGGTGTTGGAAATCAACATAACTGGATATTTTGTAGATTTTGTTGCTGAGGAGCATAAAAAGATGGGGACGGCTGCTGATTATTTTCTGGTTTTTGTTTGATGATTAATCAGATTAATCAGCTAATATGCTACTAGTGGAGCTAATTTTTGTTTAAAGCTTTTTGAAAACATTACACACACTTAGCTTCCCCTAAAGTGATTTTTCCAGAAAAATTCTGAAGCCCTAATTTACTTGGATGTTGTACCAAAGTGTAAATACCACTTTAGCATAGCACTTTAGCATTAGCTCCTGCTAAATAAATTGCTGGTATAGCAATTTAGTGTTAGCTTAGGCCATGTTTTTTTTAAAGGTTTTATTGGCTCTAGTGGCCTTTATTTGATAGTGAATTTACAGGAAAGTGGGTAATGACATGTGGGAAAGGTCACCAGGTCGGGAATCGAACCTGCGACGCCGTGTCGAGGACTGAGGCCTCCATATGTGGGTTGTGCTGAACCCCTGCACCACCACAGCACCCTGCTAAAAGCCATGTTGATACGGTGATTTACCATCAGTTTCTGCTAAATACCGACACGCTTTAGCATTAGCTTATCCTAAATACCGCGTTGGGTACAGTGGTTTAGCGTTAGCTGAGGCTACGTACCGCGTCACTGTAGCGCGCTAGCAGAAGAAATATTTATTTGCATCTTATAGTTATCTTAAATGACTTTTTAAGTTTGCTTTTGTGCCTCCTGTTGAACTAATAACAGGATTTTAGATTGTGAGGGAATAACTCAACACATTTACACTCAACAGATTTACTGCACATCAGCTGAGAGACGAGGTTAGAAGCAGCGAAACCTTTAATTCGTGTTGACAGCCTCATCTGTAGCTGATTGTCAGCCAGCGCGGCTGAGCCGGGCCAGGAGCCGGCAGAACGGCCCGAAACAGGTGTGACACCAACTTTCTGCCTCACAGGAGACGATAAAGCCCTTGGTCAAGGGTACAGCACCTGGGCCATTGTTTTACCACACAAAATGGCTTTTAAGTGCAAATTTCCACTTGGTCCTAAAGGAGACCTGGCCTCTGCACTTGCTTTACTCGTCTGAACCAATATGTGAACCGGCCTCATTTGCATAATGGGCAGAATGGAAATGAGGGGCCAGCTTTGTCACACCAAGACAAAAAGAAGAAAGAAAAACGGAGGCAGACTGATGCCATTCTGCTGAACTGCATCTGTGCAACACAAAGGTGTGATATCTTGAGGCTTATCTGACCACTTTTAATTATGATCAGAGGTTATATTGAGCACTGCCACCCTTGTAGCAAAACAAAAGCCCTTTAGATGGCAATTAATTGGGGAATTACCAGAGAACAGAGAGACAATGTAATATATTTCACGGCAAAGCGAAGGCTTTTGGATGCTTCTCTCCTGCTAGCTGAGTTTCACTTCTGTTTCATCATTAGTTTCCAACTTTCATCCTGCAGTCTGACACCAGGAGCCGACTGAGGGATGAATCCACATCGACATTCGGCAAGCAGAAGATAAAAAGACTTTTTCTTTTCAGGAGATCAATGACCAACCCACATCGTGTCACTCACGTTCTGACGGTTGTTTATCTTGCAGCTCCTTCCTCAGGGCTCATTTCACCGCTTTGCCATTTCCTGCTTGTGTTGTTGCACCTGAGCAACAACATTTGGAGAATTTCTTCCAGCTGTTACATCTGATTTAGTCATTTTCTATCTATTCAAAGGTAGCAAGTTAAGTATTTACTTTAGCTTGCAAGCTAAATATTTAGCAAGCTAAATATTTAGCTTGCCCACGTAAGAAGCTAAATATTTAGCTTGCTAAATATTTAGCTTGCTAAATGAATAGAAAGTTAGCAAAAAGCTAAATATTTAGTGTGCAAGCTAACTGTTTAGCTCCAAATTAAGTGTTTTGTCATGAGATGCTATATTGATGCTAGATATATAGCTTGCAAACTAAATATGTAGTTAACAAGCTAAATATTTTGCTAGCAAGCTAGTCATTGAGCTCTGAGCTAACAAAATATTTAGTTTGCCAAATAAATATCAAGTTAATCAAATATTTAACTAGTGTGGAAGCAAACTATTTAGGTCCAAATTAAATGTGCTCGCTACATATTTAGTTTGATGCTAAATATTTAGTCTGAGATAGCCAAGTAGCCTACTAACTAAATATTTATCTTTAAATTAAATAGCTTTGAAAAAGCTAAATGTATAACTTAAAGCTAAATGTTTAGCTAACAATTTATTTTGTTAGCTAGATCTAAATATTTAGCTTCAAACTAAATATTTAGCTTCTAAATAAATATTTAGCTCTAAGCTAGCTAAATATTTATTTTGAAGCTCAATCTTCAGCTTGTCAGTGAAATATTTAGCTGACCCTAACAAAAGCTAAATTAATATTTAGCTAGTTAAATATTTAGTCTGAAACTCATATTTACATGTGACTGAATAACACGGTGAATACATTTTCCTCCTTTAACAGGTTAAATAACCCAAATTAAACTGAGTTCAGGGTTTCCTCCATGTGAAATCTAGTGAACGTACATGGAAGAACTACGATTTTTGTCCAGAAATATGTTTAGAAAATAACATTTTGAGTAACGTCTTGAACAATCTGGGTCGTTTTTGAATAGATGTAGCATTTTGAACCTTGATGCCATCACCAGTTTACGTTTCCTGGTTCTGGTCTGAGGTTCTTTGCAGTGGTTTGCAGCAGCAGCCGGGCCTGCAGAGCGGCTCTGTGGCTGGAACTTCAAACTGTCAGCGGCGACGCTCTGCAAGCAGCAAGATGTCGCTGCCCGCATCGGCTGAAAGCCATCCTTCACTCTGACTCATTTCTCCTGCTCAGCTAACCACCGCTGACGGTTTCTCTTCTTACGTGGGCTTCTTTGACCTGCAAATGGTGCTGCAGCGGGTCGCTGCACCCTACACTGCAGCGTGGTCAGAAAGTTCTGACTGGATGAGAAGACCTGCAACCTGGGCGCAACATAATGCTTAATCAGCGGCTGTGGCTCTGAAGAGTCAACATTTAGGATACTGCTGCTGTATTTCCGTCATATTAGGAATAATAAAACATTTATTAAGATAAATCTTAGTTTTTTTTAAGTTTGAGAGACAATTTTTTCCGTCATGCAGACATACTGTACAGCTAAATATTTAACTTGCTAGATAAATAGCAAGTTAGCACAAAATGTAACATTTCGTTCATAGTTAGCTGAATATTTAGTTTAGATTTAAACTAAGCATTAAGTTAGCAAACTAAATAATTAACTTCAAACTAATTATTTAGTTAGCTTGCAAACTAATATTTAGCTTCCTAAATAGCAAATTAACTCAAATATTTAGCTTCAACATAATATTAAACTCCGAATTAGCTATTTAGTGAGCAAGCTAAATAACTCCAAAGTAAATATTTAGCACTGAGCATACAAATTTTTGACTTGATGTTAAATTTTTAGCATCAAAGTAAACATTTAGCTTAATCTTTAAATATTTAGCTAGCTTTAAATGTATTGTTTGAAGCTAAATATCTACCTAGCAACCTCAACTACTCTAGCTGATATTTAGAGGCTAAATATTTAGCTTTGAACTAAATATTTAGTTAGGAAGCTAAATATTATGTTATCAAGCTAAGTATTTACTTTAGCTGGCAAGCTAATGCTCTGAATTAGCTAAATATTCAGTTTGCTAAATAAATAGCAAGTTAGCAAAAGTATTTAGCATCAACGTAAATATTTAACTCAAAACGTCATCATTTATCAACAAAGAGACAAGTTGTTTAAATATTGTTTTTAAGTCGTAGCAGCCTAAATAAATACACCCAAGGATGTTATGAGGTGATTAGAATGGCCTAGTCAAAGTTCAGACCAACATTTAGCTGGGAATTTGTGGCAACAGCTGAAAATAGAAGTGAGAAAATGTGAAAAGGTAGAAAACGATTCCTTTAAAGAAAAAATAACCAAAGCAAAGCTCTTTGTTGATGGGAAAATAATTTCCAGGCTGTTTTCCACTGGGAAGAATCACAGCAAGATAAATTCGCTAAAACGATATTTCCAGTAATCCTCTCCTTATTTAGATATTTCCCTGCGCCACTCAGGCACTCAGGTATTTACTTGGGTTTAATCTCCTCCGGCTCGCTGCGACCAGGCAACACGGACAAACACACAAAGAGGCAAAACCCTGTCGCCTTGTTCTCTGCGAAGGTAGATTATCTGAGCGTGCACACAGAAAATTTCTCGGGGGAAGCTTTGGCGCCGAGTAATAAAACTCAGAGTGTGTTTCCTTTGCCAAGCTGAGACATCTGGTCACCTTATCACAGATAAGTGGGGGTTAGTCCTGGCATCTGCTAGAATTAATCCATTTTGCAAACACAGTTATCCTAATCTCCTAAATATGCCGTTCCACAACTGTACAAAGCAGTAGGTACAATTTCACCTTCTGAAGGAGGGCTGTCAGAAATCATTTCCATTTTGGGCCAAATCAAGATCACCAGTGCTACACTGCAAAAACACAAAGTCTTACCAAGTATCTCTAGTCTGATTTCTAGTGGAAACATCTCAGTACACTTAGAATAAGACAAAACTAACTTACAAATAACTTTTCCGGACGATAAATGAGCTTTTCCTAAGAACACCTTCACCATAATATTGGTGAAAAATACAGATAGAACCTGCTTTGATTTGACTAAAAAATTTCATATTTAAAGGAGATCTATTTCGCAAAATTAACATCTTGCTAGTTTTTGTTCTTACATTTGAGTCTTTATAATCTCCAAAAACATTCCAAGCACTTAAAAAACAGTCAGTTATGCTTTAGCAATAAATTAATGTTTTTGGTGTCTGAAAAATGAGCAGTTTCAAAAACTTCCAGAATTTAACATCACAAAGAAATATCCTAGCTTGTCTAAGGAAGCACAGTGGGTTGCCTTTAATCACACAACTGTTATCTGCAAGGTTCTTTATAAAGCTACACACTGCAAAAAGTGTTGCATTTACCAGAAAACTCTGGCAGCTGTTACGTAATTAACTCTACTGAAGAATATGTAAACTAATTTACCATGATTGAAGCCACAACCCAATTACATTAAAGTCTATGAAAAAGATCATGTAAAAAGTACAACGTAACGTTATGATTTGTTTTTCAACAACAATTTTTTTTACCACCATTTGTGGTTTTAACTAATAAATGTGACTTTTCTCACATATTGTTGCTGAAAAAAACAATAACCATTTTTTGACGGTTTACAAAGCTTTCTGTGAATTTAACAAAACATTTGTTTTCCACTGTTTTTCTGTTGTAGTTTTTGTGTCAAGTCCACGGCCACTTTCCACAGCGTGGCGGGCCAGATTTGGCCCCCGGACCTCGAGTTGGACACCAGCTCTACAGCGTGCAGAGGAGTGATGAAGGCGCGTCGGTCGGTGTGAAGTTAGGAAACCTGAACAGCAACAGAGTTTCAAAGTGGAAGACAGAAAAAACCGGCTGAAAATTGGTGTCACAAACTGGCCGAGCCCCGGCTGGTCCGCGGCGCGCCACCTAACATCCCCGCATGAATATTCATGCGGACGGATTTCTCTTTTGTTGCCTGCCTAGTCAGCAGTCACCGAACACATGGTGAGTGTTGGCAGCGCCCGGCCTAGGTAGAGGGGCCGTGGACGGAGGCAGTGGCAGGAACCAGGACCTGTGAGGCTGACTGACATTTCCATCTGTGGCGAGGCCTGGTAATTATCGGGGAGAGGAGCGCCCGCAGCAGCGCGCCATCTGCTAGGGGAGATGGCTCAATGAGGTATGAGCACGAGCGGCTCTCCGTCGGGCCACTGCCTGCCTCTGACATGAGGGCTCGCATCTGCTACCGAGGAGCCGGGCCGCCCAACACAGCCTGTCTGCCTGGCCGAGAGAGGGGGCTGACAGGAGGGAGGAGAGCAGCCAACAGCCCCCCTGACCCACGCCGCCCTCCGCCCCCTCACCGCCGCTGCCCTGCCAAAGGAACACTTGACAAACAGCACAGCCCACTCACAAGTTTTCATACAGATCTCATCGAGTTGTTGGGGTTTTCTGTAAACGGCGCCGCAGAGATCCAGTTCTGGCTCGGCATGCATTATGCAGCCCGAGCGCGGTGTTATGGTTTGTTTTCTGACTCATTCGGCTCGCTAAGACTGCGGATCACACACCTGGCGAGTGTGTGGGTGTTTATGTGTGTGTGAGTCCTGTTTCTTTCTGCGCGGATCTCTGTTTGAGCCCAGTATGGCGAGTCCAACTGGGGTGCTGCTGATATTACATTCAGCCCACAGACTCGCTCTCAGATCTGCACACCAACATCCCACAGTAACGGTGCGCAGCGCAGAGCTGCAGGATGCTGAAAAACACAGCTGTGAGCAACACTCCACTTTACAGCCATGTGTGTTTTAATAAATTCACTCTAAATAAAATAGATCTCATCTAGTCACACCATGGAAGCTGCCGGGTGAAAACTGACAATTTGGCTTATTTTGCTACAACGGAGTATTAGAGCAAGGCTAAGAAAATGTAAAAATATTACAAAAACAAGAAAAAAGTCATTATATTGCGACTGTATTCTGGAAATATGACCACTCATAATAATTTGACTTTATTCTCATTAATTTGACTTTAATCATCAGAGTTCGATTCACTCAAACCGGACTGAACTTGTGTTGGGTTCGTTTGGAGAGGTATGAACTCTGAAGCAGACCAAAAAAACAAACCTGTGTCTCAGTTTAACTGAAGTGAACTTTGGTTCAGCTCAAATGCATATCTGAACGCTAAGCGGACCAGAGACTACTACGAAAGCAGGAAGTGGACCTCCGCGCAGGGAATTCTGGTTAAATACCTCCAAACAAACATGCTAGCCTAGCGCTAGCAGGAGAAATGTGTCGTGGTCTTTAGCACAATCCTCCAACCGCTAAAACGTGACAATTTTTGTTTCCATTTGGTGAAGAATAAGCTCAGCGTCTTGTTCGACCAAAACAAACAGAGTAGCTTAGCATTAGCGGGATAAAAGGCCCAAGAGAAATCCTACAACTACTAAAAACTGACCATACTCCATTTTGTTTCCACTTTGAACTCAATGACTTCAGAGGTTTTTGCGTCATTTCCTTCAGTGGTTCTTGGTGCAGCGCCCCCACAGGCCAGGAGGGGAACAGGTTGGTTTGACTCAGACCCACAACAGCTGGAGGAGGAGCAGATGATGGAGTTCTGGTCCAAAATCAAACCGAGTCTACCGGACCATCAGGGACAAAAACACTTTTGGGTTACAAAAAGCCGTTCTCGTTTAAAAACTCGTTTCCACGTGACGCGGTGCTGAAGACCAACAACCACCCACTGATTGAAAACTCAAGTTTTCTCTTTAACAGACATATTTCCTGCCACACAAACTTGAATTTCACCACCTCCTGTTTGACTTCTTTAACATCCGTCACGTCTCTGACAAGTTGTTGTGGAAGCTGATTTTACCCCCGCGGATCCGTGTTTTTACTGCCCCGGTGGCTCTTGCATCACTTATTACCACTTGAAAAATCGCTGAGAGAGAGAGAGGTGGAGGATGAGGAAGAGGAGGGGTGGAGCGCTGCATCTCTTCATCGCAGGATTTTATGTGACTGTTTGGACAGATTGGTAGAATTGAAAATGCAGCAGGGTGATGTGTGATGTGGCAATAAAGCGTTTGCCTTTGATCCCGCCTCACATGCGCGCGTCGCAATCAATTAGGAGCAACCGCGCAGCAAACCTTTGCATCACCTTCGTTTACCAACGCCCTGGTTATTATTCTCACTGTCAACTCGTTGTGTACGCCTTCACCTGCGTACACAACAAACTTGAGGATGAACTGGTACACAAATAGAAGCTACATCTTAGCCGTCAGAAACATGCTTACATCCTCGCCGCAGCTGTCAATTACCTACAAAAAAACGTCTTTGATAAGGAAAATCTGAAGCCCCCTGTTCCCCACCTCCCTGCTCTTGGAGTGGCTTTTTCAGATGTCATAGCACTTATGAGAAATTTGTGACAGCATCAACAGCGCCTATTCCCCATTCAGCAGCATTAACTCTGTGCCATGTGTCTAACAAACGGAGGCCATTCTGGAGCCCTTAATGACAAGGCTGCTTCGCTCCTCTCCTCTCCCCCTCGCTCTTTTCAAATTGCTCTCTAAATGAAGTACAGCTGTGCGGACCAGGTGCTGCCATCCCCCTTTTCAGAAAGAACAGGAAATTATGAAATCCCCAAATCCTTCACAAATGGCGGGCAGGAGGGAAGGTTGGAGCGCGACGGCTCGGCTTGGTCTGTAGATGCGTCTATTTCCTCGAACTCGTCACTTAGCGCTGTTGGGTCGCACAACAAGACGCGCCTCATGACTTCGAGCTGCTAAAGTATTTTTGTTTCTAGACTAGAGTAACTTTTCAGCAGGATCTCGACTCTTTGCAGGTGATTTACGCTCCTCAGAAAGCGGTTCACTCCGCAGCTCCTGTTGGTCGCCTTATTCTGTGGATTTCATTGCAGAAATAATCACAGGGATGAAGATGCAAACCAAACTTGTCGTTTGTTGTGAATCTTTTGGTGAAGAAGGACAAATGTCCATGATCGCGGTCGTGTTATGCATTTTTTTGAATCCTGGATCGAACATTAATAATTAATGCGCCTTTTTTAACGGACGTTCATTCGATAGATGGTTTCTGCTGGTATATTATCGCACTTTTAGCTTAGTAAAAGTTTTTCATTTCAAAATGTTTTGACTGTTTTTGGTCTTGTTCAGAGTACTGACGTCACGGCCTTACACGTTTCGCTCACTAGTCTTAATTATTTCCAGGTATGTTATTGATTATTGGCCTTTGGGTCAGAAAACTCTGTTATTGGTATCAGGTTTAAAACAGTAATCGTGTCTCCCTGGTATAAATCAAGTCAGTTATTTGATCAAATCAAACGTCAGGATGGAGAAGCATTGGGTCAGATAGCAGCCAGGTCAAACTTTTATAAATATTCAAATTCAATTCAAAAATACTTTATTAATCCCAAAGGAAAATTCATAATAATTGATTATGAATCATAATGAGCCCCTATTAGATGTGCTACATTCACAGAAATGGGATATAAAAACAACTTGGGCCGTCGGTTCAACGTCTATCATGGCGCCTCGATGTGATTCGGTGACTTAGTTTCCAAAGATCAGTAGAAGATTGTCTTAAGTCAATAATTCCTTAATATTGATGTATAAAAAGTTACAATTCTAAGTTTTTTTTTACTTATAACAAAACATAAGTTAAAAATCTGTAATTCAGCTAGAAGTTTTTAATATTAAGGATTATTTACCTAAAACAAACTCCTGCATGTTGCTGAGAATTTCCTTTTCAGTTAGTTTTGTCTTATTTCAGGGTATTAAAATATTTTCACTAGTCAATAATACTTGGCATGATTTTGTGTTTTTGCAGTATGAATGTTGTTTTTGGTTATGTTTTGAAGGGATTCAGTAATTTGAACAAATTTCTTTGAGGTTAAATAAAAACCAAGAACTCGCCGACCTTGCAGTCCAGTTTTCTCACCTCTTGCCCTAAAATGCGCGGCGCCAACCGAACCCGTCCAACATTTAGAGCTCTGTGTTTGTTTTCTGCATTCTAGACAACAGAGAGCACAACTGCTGAAGTAGGCCTCCTGCTCAAGAGACTGTCAATGCACAGCTGTCAATGTCTCCATAAAGCCCCATATCCATAATAGACAAAGCCCTCATCAAGCCTCGGCTTCATCTGGCCTCCCAGATGCCCCATCACCGGGGGCAAATCCCATCCAGGCCCGCGCGGCGCACCACGCAGCCAGATGTGAGCTGGCAACATGGCCGTGGGGTCAACACATGGCAAAGGTAGGCCCAATAAATGAATTATACTCTGATTATCATAAATGTGGCATCTGAGAGCGCCGCTCGCGTTGCCGTCGCTGGGGTTGGGAACGGCGAGGCGCGTCGGAGCAGCTGCAGGGGCGACTTTTCAAACGCACGCAGAGAAAAACGAGGAGCGTGACGTCAGGCCGTCATCCGCCGAGGTGATCAACACTGTGAATGTAAACCCATTAACAAACTGATCAAGTTCAGTAAATATCTGTCTCTTCTGTCATGTGGAACATTTTTAACATTTAGTCTCTCCAGGATTTCACAACTGTTTTTCTGTTTGTTTTTGTAATCAAGATTTTGTGTTGCTAATTTATAAAAATTTGCATTAGAAACTAGAAAAATCTACCTGCTAAGATTTTGTGTTTTTGCAGGGTAGTTGAGGCAGAAGGTAATGATAAAACCCATAAACAAACGGCTAACATATTAATAAATAGCCATCTCCGCATTCAATAAGTATTTCTTAAAATCAAATAATATTGGACATTTTGAACATTGATCAGCCCTGAAGGGATTTTGTGATTTTTTTTTGTTATAGAAATAAAAGGTTTTGTGGAGCTAACGTAGAAATATTTGCAAGGAATTTTGTAATATTTGCGTTTTGTATGGCAGCAAATGAGATTTTTTCACTTGAAAGTGAAGCAGAGGAAGCAGTGGCGTAGAAATAAGAAACACTGCCACCTGCAGGTGGGAGTTAGCATCACTTAATGTTTTTCACATTTTTTACAGAAAACTTACAATAAACTCAAAATTACACTTTAGCACAAACTATTTCCAATGTGTTTGTGGAAATAAGAACTTCAGGAGATAAAATAACATTTAATCACACGACTGTCATGTTCGAGGATCTACTGTGGAGTCTGGAAGGCCGAATAAGAAGCTGCGACGGTCCGGATGTGATTTACATGTTCAAACTTTTCACAAGAAGAAATTACAGGGTGTAACACGATGGAGCCAAAGCGTATTTGGATTCTCAGAATGGTTCCCTGCCATATGCCCTGCATTTGTACATAATTCCACAATGTTCTAGGTCGCTCTCGCAAACATATTCTGTTTCGTCACATGCCAAAAAGACCTTTCTCCATCCCCCGACTCATCCCTCCTTCTCTCTGGTTTGACACGTTCGCACGCGGTAGCTGGCTGCCCCGGCTCCCCGTCTTCCCCTTTAAAATGACATGCCAACTTCAGAGGACCCAGGTGTATGGGTGCGTTATCAATTCCACTAACAAGCGTGCTTACTGGGATCACAGGACGCGTTGTGGCTCGCTTTTAAGTCCCCGTCTGTAGCCAAGGCTGACCTGAATTGGAGACACGCGGCCCCCCGGTGATAGCAGCCAACCTCTGATGGGCAGTCCCTCTCAGACTTGGCCGGCGCTCCGCCTGGGAAGGCGGAGGAGGGGGAGAGGGAAACTCTTTGAAATGCTGAGGTTCCATGAAGAATTGAGAAGCAGGACAGAATCAAAGGCTTCTGATATAGGAGGGAAAAAAACGAATCAAGACGTGAAGGCAGGGCAGAAAAAAAGAGGATTCAAAATGTACACACACAGATCACATATTCAGTATGAACAAAGAGACACCGACAGGGAAATCAAACTTCTTTAAGGGAAATGGGAACCTCAAAGAAACACACACCCCAGCAGCAGCATATATCTAGTTTTTTCAGCTGGTATCTTTAACTTTAGCTATAAAACACAAATATTTTTATGAATTATTGAACCCAAGTTTAGGGTGTTTTCATACCTGATAGACTCAGTTTGATTGGGGGAGAAACGCAACATTTGTTACATTTTCAGCTGCTGAGGTTCAAACCAACCAAACCCTTTGAGCAACCTGTTCCCCACCTGGCCTGTGGGGGCGCTGCACCAAGAACCACTGAAGGAAACAACACAAAAACCTCACTGAGCGCAACTTCCTTCGTCATGAAATATAAACAAAAACGGAGTGGCGTCAAATTTTAGCAGTTGGGGGATTTCTCTTTAGTCTTTGGCTAAAAACCACGACTCATTTCTCCTGGGTTTGTTTTGGTTGTATTTACCCAGAATGCCCTGCACTGTAGTCCACTTCCTGCTTTTGGAGCGGTCTCCTGTCCAAGTTCACTTCAACCAAACCAGACTGAAGGTTGTAGGTGGATTACAAACACCTCCAGAGGCGAGCGAATAAAACTAAATTATACAAACCTTAAACTAATTTACCAAAAGTCAGATTAGAGAAACAGTTTGGGAGGAAAAGCAAAACCGTTGTTCCGAAACCTTCCAGGTGACTTGGTAAGTCCCTGGTCTCTTACTGGTTCTGGATGTCCAGGATTTCCTCACCTTGGATTCAGAATCAGGTGACCATTTTAAAACTTTCCAAACTCCTAAATGACCCAAAATTCATTAAAATCACAAAGAAAATCCACATTTTGAGAATCCAGGACAGACTGCTGGTTTTTCCAGTTTGACTAAAGGACATGTTTAAAGACCTGAAAGAAAACAGCCTTTGTATGCTAAACGTGGAACCTGTGTTTTTTCCTTTTTGTTCATTTTTTTAGCACACTGCCAAACACACAACAGCAGAGGTCCATGTTTGATAGAAAGAAAATGAATGCATGTGTTGGAAATGGCTCTCTCTCTCGGCTCCTGCTGCTGCTTGTATTGGTGGTGATGGTGGCAGCTGAAGGCCATTATGTCCAGGTGGCCTAGAGGATGCAAGGGCTTTGCTGAGAGCTATACACTCCACACACACACACACACACACACACACACACACACACACACGCTCAGAAAGCTTCACAGCTGCTAAGGCCTGATGCATGTCAATTAGGACGGCGGAGGATGTACAGGGACACATGGACATTCATGCAGCACATGTATAATGCATCACAGGTTGGATGGATGGCGCAGCAGATTAAATATATATATTTATATTTTTAAGGACTCGTTTAAACACCTGAGCTTTGCTTTGATGGTTTCAGCTACCGTTTGTTTGGGTTGAAAGAGAAGAATATCAGAAAATCAGTGTTTAGGTATGGTTACTATAGCAACAGCGTGAAAGTGGTGAAGTAAATCTCTCAACTTGTTTCCACTGACAGTTTGACGTTTTGGAAATACATTTTTTTTAAAAAAGACATTGATATTGGTTTATTTTGCAAAATATGACAATTTTTTTATCAACAGGAAGTGTTAGGAGGATGGCAGGGTTTTAATGACTTATAACGTGAACAATGTCTGATTTTAATTGTTTCTTGTTTAATAAAAACAAAGCAATTGTGAAATTGTTTTTTTTTTAATTAACTGAAAATTGACAAAGTTTTGTTCTCATTTCTAATGGAAATGCCGCTGCTGACATAAAGCAACAGCATAAAATGAGGCATAAAGCGTAACGGAGGAAGTTACAGAGAATTTTCAAATTGTACCTATTAATACCTCGTATTAGGGCTGGGTTAAGAAGTAAAATGCAATGACAGGAAGAAACTCAATATGTTACGAGAAAAGTCTAAATATTATGAGAAAAAAAATCTAAATATGTGAATAAAGTCAAAATATTACAGGAATTAGGTTAGGAAAATAGTCAAACAAGTGAAAAAACAGATAGTTGTGCGACAATAACGTCGACAAAACACGAGAATAATCATGTTACCAGAATAAAATCATAATATTAGGAGAATGAAGCTGAGAATGAACCTATAATTTTATTAGGAATTTTTAAAATGAGGAACGTTGAGCATCTTGTAAAGTTATACTGGAGTATTGTTTTTTAAAAAATAAGGAAATAATCAGTCAAATTATTCAAAGAAAGAATCGCTCTATCGAAGCTCTTCTCATTAAAACAACTTTTTATTTATTTATTACTTTCTGCTGGTAATATTGCATCTTTATTTTTCTAATATTATGAATTTATTCTTGTAATTTAAAAATATCTTTGTTGAAGTTACTTTACACAAAAGTCTAAGAAATTCAAAAACTTTTTATCTGATTTATACATTTTGTTTGGAAAAATATGAAATACAAATAATCAGATGCTATGCTATTGCTAACTTTTGAGCCCCTAAATTTTTAATTTTTTGCTGAAAATGAAACAAATCATACCAGAATAATTTAAAATATGTTATTATTCCAACTTACAAAGCCATTAAATCACTTCTGTTTACTGAATTAATCTCAAAATGCAAAAATCTTTGAGGTCAAAACAAGTCAGAGGCGATCTGCAGGAGCCGGGACATTATGCTGATTACTCTTATGAAAATTGCATGTTGCGGGGTGAAAGGTCGCCAGAGCCGGATTCCGTTTTCATGTTTTGTTTCACGCCAGCCAAGCTGTGGGTGTCGGAGTGTGAGGCGCCGCTTGCTATTGGCTCTGACAGCTGCGGTGTAATTGGCTCACCAAGGTGTTCAGGAACCGCCTGAGTGACGCCTCCCCAGAAAATCCTGACATCGGAGGTGGATGAGGATACAGCCGCGTTCCAGTGCCAACCGAGCTAACCTTGTAGGAAAACCAAATTAAAACGGGGAAAAGTGGAGGAGACCAACTTTATCTGAGGTGTTTGCATCTGGTGTGTTTAACCCCGTTGACCCAGAAAATTAAACGGAAAATGTGTTACTCACCATTACACCTACAAATACTGAAACATTTTCACTGTTTTCAAAGCAGTTATTTACTTTTTAAAACATTTTATGACAATAAAATATACTGTAGCCAAGTTTCTCTTTACAACACTTCTGCTAACCCGCTAATGCGCTAATACAGGAGCTAATTTTTCACTTAGTGACTGAGCATTTTTGCTAACTTTGGAAATGGTTGTCACACTTAAGTTAAATTTTCCTGATAAATCCTAAAACACTTATTTACTTTTATGTTTTGCAAATTTTTGTGTCTTTGACATATGGTTGAATTCAGCGCTCTAGCATTAGCTTCTGTTGAATAATATGTTACTATAGCGCGTTAGCACTAGCAGAACTAATGTTTACGATTAGTCCTCTAACTTCTAGTTAGCAGTGTCCACCAATGCAAATATGGATGATGACTGGACTATCTTTTTAAATTGGACACAGGATGTTTTATTGCTTAATACAATGCTGGTCTAACTGTGCTAGCACAGCAGCTAGCATTGAATTAATTCACAGCAGAGCGCTTTTAAATCCCTTCATAGAGTTCTGGTTGGTTGCGTCTCCAAACTGCTGCTCTCATTTAGAGTTCCTCCTCCTCAATGGATAAATTAACTTATGAATATTCATTTTAAAAACTCCTTATTGTGTTGTAGTTGTTACTATCTCCACACTGCCAGTCATCATCCATATCCACATCGGTGGGTGCAGCCAACTAAAAAGTTAGTTATGTCGGCCCTAAAGCGCTAATCGCAAACATCAGTTCTGCTAATGCTAATGCTAATGCGCTATTCCAACAGAGTATTCAGGAGAAGCTAATGCTAAAGTGCTAAATTCAACCACGTGTCAACACAAAAGTTTACAAAACAGTAAAATAAATTGGTGCTTTAGAATTTATCAGGAAACGTTAATTTAGTGCTAATGGAGCTAAAGTTTTATTGTTCACTGATTCCTGAATTCAGCCTTCCAAATGTAGCGGCCTTGCTCATTCTTGTTGTGCCTTGTATTCATCTTTTTCTTTCATGCTTTTGTCAAATATAAAATTATCAACTAGCTACCAGCCTGAAAACAAAGGAAAGGTTGTAAAAATGATGATGTATGACCCTTAAATTCTCCTTGACTTTTACTTCCTGTTCTATCTCGGCTTCATGTTTTCATCAGTAACTCTTTCTTTCTAGATTTACTTGCATTTTTACTCCTCTTCTCTTAGTTTCCTGCCACCTCCTTCTCCTCTTTTTTGTTCCTGGCTTCGCTGAAGAGGAGCAACCAGCGCCGTTTTCTTCCTCAGGACTGTCCTCCTCATGCTGAACACAGATGGTTATTATGGAGCTGCACATAAATTGATTATGTTGGAAATTAACTGTTGCTGTCAAAGGCAGCCGCCAACCTGTCCCAGTGTGTCCCTGTGCCCGCTGATGCATAGGATCCAGCTGATGGACCAGATGTTTGCACAGTGCGCCTCTCTTTTTAAGGTCAGCACAAAAGTGGTATGGGGCCTCTCTGATCTCTGTGTCTTTGTACTTTCTGTCAGTGTCCTCCTGACATTTTGAGAGTAAAATGGATGTTTTTGAACATTTTGATTGGATAATGTTGCTATTATGTGACTGATTTCAACACAACTGTATGTCACTAACATGCAGAGAAAATTTTTTTGGGAAGAATGCTCTTTGTCTAGCAGGTTTTAGAGATGATGCAAAATTCAGATTCTTTTGTATCTCCATTTATGTCTCAACTGTAAAATTGGGAATAATTTTAATGTTTTTTTGTCTGGAAAACGAGCCATTTCAAAAACCTCCGGAATGTCACAAATCAGCAGGCGCTTCCTGTTACCTAGCAACCACAGCAGAACTCTGTCCGTTACCTAGCAACCACACCTGAGCTCCAGCACGTTTGGTCAGCTGGTTTTACCGCTGGATGTGCTGTACAATGGCTGCTGGAAGAGACAAGTGTTTTGTTGTTGACTTATCACAGTTAGTCAGACATCACATTTTAAAAATTACACACTAGATAATACTATTTTTTTTTTTACAAAAATAAGATTTCAGTTTGAAAAAATAAGATTTCAGTTTTTAGGTAATTTACTCTTAAATATTTTCTCGTTGGTTGTGCAGGAGGCTCCACGTCTACTTTTAAATTTTAAGGTTGTATAATTGTGCATCAGTTTTCAGCCATTTTCACATGCAAGTGTAAACGTTGAGTTTGGGGACGTGGCCAGCAGCAGCTTATTTGGATTTAAAGTGACAGACACCCTAAAACTGCTCATTTTAAAGGACTAAAATCTGATCATCTAATTATGATTTTGGCCCAAAAATGTAACGAACATGTTTTGTTTAGCTCATAAACCCATTCAAGGAAGCATAACGGGTCAGCTTTAATCTTTTACAGAGGTTAGACGCATTTGTGCCAAAAGAGGTTGTAGTTTCCCAGAACACCAGGAGTCTCCAAACATTTTCCCTGACTCGTCTTCCAGCAGACCGTTTCAGGTTGGTGCTGCTGACTGTGAAGGGAAACTCCAGGCCGCGGCCTCGGGGGACGGCACACACAATGCCAAACTCAGCAGAAAGTCAGGTCCTACGAGTGTTCCTACATCGTTTTCCAGGCCTGACCTTGATTCCAGGCCCACTCCTGCATGTTTCCGTATGCATGGCAGCGTTCGCCTGGCTGCCAAACTCTGAGCCAAACAGGGAAGAGAAGCCCCCTGTGATTCACACACACCAGCCAACAGACACATGAGTAAACACACACCAACACGGGCCAAGTCCCATCACGAAGGTTAACGTGCGCCGCAAAGAGAAGCTCAGCACAGTTTCATAATCATCTAAAAACGAGAGAAATGAAGAATTTTGCTTCTTTTGTTTGAGTTGCGACTTCTCTGTCCTTAAATATTCTGGATTTGGGAAAAGTTGGGAAACGTCTGCATTGTCCAGGGAATGCACCCGGAGTTGACTGTTTCAGTAACATCAAAGGACGGATGGAAAAATTTCAAAATTATATGAGCAACATCGTCTGTAACTTTAAGACGGCATGTTTTATAACTGCTTATTTCATAATTCTTAAAGAGAAATCATGACTGATTGGATAAATTGGATGAAGTTCTTGTCGGTGTGTCACTTTAAGAAACTGAAGAGAAAGTTTTGGTTTATTTTGTTGGTTATAAAAATAAGAAAATGTCTCAATTGCAGATATTTTAGAAGTGATTTATTAAAAACGTAAAAAACACCTCCAACTAATCATATTTCATGGGTAGTTGTTAATCCGTCCTGTAAAAATGCTTGTAACTGACTATTTTAATAGACTTCCCAAAATGCAAGATTTTCTTTTAAATATTTTAGGTATATGCTATGAAGTTATCTGCAAACTGGGAAGAGATATGCAAATAATTTGGACCAAAAAATCTGTGACCTTTCCTTAATTGTGAAGAAAGTAAATGTTTTCATCGCAGAAAAGCAAAATTCAATACGATTCAGATAAAATGAAAGTCAATCTGGACCACAGAACTGAACCTGGAAAAGTGTAATATTATGAATCTGATGATGCAAAGCTTTTCTATCAGTCTACATGTCAGTATGATCTACAACAATAGCTGAGAAAAGCTGAGTTTTGTCAATGTACGATTAAATGAAATCTCCAAATTATCAACAAGTCGCATAAAAACAGAGAAGGTGTTAGCATTAGCATTAGCCTCCTCTCCCACAGATCCTATCCACAGTGAGAAGCTCATTTTCAAAATGTTGGTCACTATAAAAAAAAGAAAAACAAAAGAAGTTGCTTCCTCTGTTTAAATGTCACAGGTTAATACTTTACAGCTTCTGGAAAACTCATATTTGTTGAATCAAATGTTCAGTTTTGCAATTCTAGCCCTCATCTTCCTCATCATAAAAACAAAACCAAAAACTAACATATGAGCCGGTTCTGGATAGATCTGCAGTTTGACTTTAATCTATTTCCAAAGTCTACGCTCTGAGGATCTCTGTAATTAAGCATCCAGTTATTTAAAGACACACAGAAACGCTACATATTTCCTAAAGTTAAATATTTAGAGTCGCTTCCTAAGATTATGTTAAAAATTAAATCCTGCAGGTTTTTATATTGATGGATGCAAATTTAATCTCACAGAATGCAGAAAGTAAAACACAAATACATTGTTTTGTGCTTTATTTACGCTAATTTATGTATTAAAAATTCTCTCAAGCTTTAGATTATTTTACATAAACTTCTAGCCCAGTAAAGATACTGAACAGTAATGTATGAATTGCTTTGTTACCTTTGCAAATCAGAGTATCGATACATTAGAGAAGGGTTGGTTTTAGACAGTGTGCTGGTCAGCGAGGCGCTGAATCCTCGCTCAGGCCAGAGAGGCATAGTGACATGAATATGAATGTCAGCAGGTGATAAACAGAGTGGATTTCTAGGACGTGTGAGTGTTTGCGACACGTACCCCTCACACCCCAGATGTAGGCGAGCTGGGGAGGCTGCCACTCAGCCCGACAGCATCTGAGCAGCTAGCAGCAGTAATTGGCTACAACAGCCTGCATGGAGGAACGAGCTGCACAGGAAAATAAATATAGAGAGATGCATACAGCAAACACAGAAAGTGTTTTTGTTATTCTGTACATTAGGTGGAAATTAGGTGTTTTCATCCAAATATAAAGGTGGATGTTGATCTGAAAATAGTGTATTTTTTGTTTTCTTTCTGTAAAGAAAGCCATGCTAGATTTCCTTATGAATAAATAACTCAATTCAAATATATAAATATAAATATACTTTATTATTTATTTTATTTATTACGGGCAAGTTTTTGTACTTCAAAAAAGCCCAAGCGCTAATAAATAAATAAATAATAATAAAAGACCACCGAGCCACTTTTTGGCAATAAGGTCAAGTTTTTGGTGTCTGGAAAACGAGACACTTCAGAAACCTCCAGAATGTAACATCACGAATCCGCAGGCACTGCCCCGTTACCTAGCAACCACAGTGAAACTCCACTCGTTACCTAGCAACCAAAGTGGAGCTCTAACACATTTTGGTCAGCTGGTTTTACCGCTGTATGTGCTGTACAATGGCTGCTGGAAAAAGACTATTTTGTTGTTGAGTTACCATCCACAAACCATTTGCTGCGTCCTTGTTGGTTGTGGATAAAATAGGAAAGGTCACCTCACATTTCAGATATTTAAAACAAAAAACTAATTAATAATTATTGATATCAACTGATATGAGACCCTTATAGCACAAGTTTTTCAGCCGTATTGTCCAGCCCAGCTTTTACTTGGGTAAAAACATGTTTTGGATACTCCACACCTCTGGTAGCCTCTACCGTGCTTTTCAAAATTACATTGAAGTTTACGTTCTTAATGTGACAGCATTGGAAAATGTTCCTCGTTTTGTAACTATGTGAGAAAGAAATGTGCATGCCACTTGTTTGCATTCGCAGTAATGTGTGTTTTCATGTTGGTGCGTCCCGAGGAGTTAGCAGATATTTTCCAATGACCGCTCTGTCAGTTCCTCATTGTTCTGGGAAGCTGTTTTCCACTTTGCACGATTAAAAACATTATCTGTACCCAGACATGCAGCCAGCTAAGCCCTGGGCCATTGTGTTCCTGTCAGGGGTGAGCGCTCTCGGCGCTGCGTGTCACGTTCGCCCCCCTCGCAGGAGGGACAGGCTTGGCTAAGTCCAGGTGGAACGTGCTGGCATTTAGGCACCGTCCGCCGCGGGAGGGAACGGGTAAATAGGAGGCAGAGTCGGGGGGAAGTGGCCTACGCAGCAGGCGAGAGGCAGAGAGCAGGTCCGTTTGCCCTGCCTCAGCCCCGGTTCAGGGGTGAGGAGGGGATGGGCTGGGGTCCCTCAGGGGCCACCTTCACGAGCCCCGTGCATCCGCCTCCATCTGGTCTGAGAGGACAGCAGCTGTGACAAGTTTGCTTTTAGAAGTCGCCTCATAGTTTGGAGTTCACTGCGCTCACCTCTGAATCATTTCTGAACTTTAATGTGTTGTAATGCTCTGCAAAATGTCAACCGTGGAGCAGATGTTGGCATCGCCTTTTTGGAGGAGTGGGTACACCAACAACTTAAACCCCTCAGAAACACTTCATTTACAGGTGAACCACTCTGCTTCCTTTAACAGGTTTATACAAAACTTGTTCATAACATTTTGTGTATAAAATTATTCTTAGATAATAAAATGTTAGTCTGCTCAGGTCACAATCAGCTGTTTTATGGCGTCTTGTCACTTTAAATCCAAATAATCTGCTGCTGGCCACACCAGCAGCAGATTGACTGTAAACTCAACGTTTACAGTCGCACGTGAAAATGGCTGCAAACAGATGCGCAATAACACAACTGTACATCTTTGAGAAGCAGAAGTGGAGCCTCCAGCACAACCAACAAGAATGCAGGAAGTGGTTTCTGGATGGTAACGTGACCAAACGTCTTGGAGCTGAACTTTGGTTGCTAGGTAACAGGCTGGGTTTCTGTGGCATTGCTAGATAACGGGCTGGGTTTCTGTGGCATTGCTAGGTAACGGGCTGGGTTTGTGTGGCGTTGCTAGGTAACGGGCTGGGCTTCTGTGACGTTGCTAGGTAACGGGCTGGGCTTCTGTGGCGTTGCTATATAACGGGCTGGGTTTCTGTGACGTTGCTAGGTAACGGGCTGGGCTTCTGTGACGTTGCTAGGTAACGGGCTGGGCTTCTGTGGCGTTGCTATATAACGGGCTGGGTTTCTGTGACGTTGCTAGGTAACGGGCTGGGTTTCTGTGGCGTCGCTAGGTAACGGGCTGGGTTTCTGTGGCGTTGCTAGGTAACTGGCTGGGTTTCTGTGGCGTTGCTAGGTAACTGGCTGGGTTTCTGTAGCGTTGCTAGGTAACAGGCTGGGTTTCTGTGGCGTTGCTAGGGGAGGATCCTGCTGATTTGTGATGTTACATTTGGGAGTTTTTTTTTGAAAGGTCTCGTTTTGAAACTTTCTAGTCATTTGCTTTTATTTTATGTTTTATGTGTTTCTGCTGGTTTAAAATATTTGCACAGATCCTTGAGCCTGTTTATTGTGAACTATCAAAAACCCAAAAGCAGTGAAACAGAAAATACGGCTTGTTTTTGTATTTGCTACCTTAAATATGGATGAAACTCAACTTAATATACTTAGCAGGGAGGAATAACCTCCCATATGAGACTGTTGGGTAACTTTACATGTTTTGTGATCAGATCATGAGGTCTGCTGTGAAGTAAATGTCATATTAACATACCATTGACAGACCTTGTGAACCGATGCCCTCCGTCTCTGTTTCTCCTTCCTCCCAGCCTCTGTTAGCGCCGACCCTCTGGCCTCTCCTCTGATGAACTGAACGCATCGCCCCGGTTCTGGGGCAGTTCTCGTCCTCTACTGCTCTTTACCCCTCTTTCCTATGCCGCATAATTGACTCAGCTGCAGCCTTTGTAATATAATAGCTGGTTTACCTGGCAGGATGACATTTCACAGGCTCTGAGCCGCCATAAGGCTAATTGTTCTAGAGCGAGAAGCGGAGAGCGGAGTGTGCATGTGCAGCTGATGATAAGGAGAGAACGGTCGCTTCATTTATGCTGCTTAGGCCAAGGCAGGGTTAGAAGTGACATTTATCTCACTAAGCCTCAGACCCAGCCGTGGCCTAGCGTAGGCTTCAGGTTTTCTGACTTTCCTTTAAACTCTTCTCCTATTAGCTCATGTAAAAATGAGCTAATAACTTTTTGCTAACTGTTGAGCTGGTTAAAGGGATCCTATTATGGAAAATTCATATTTTGCATGTTTTTGGAAAAAAACCCATCCAGCCATTTTTGAGTACTACGATCTAAAATTGACTTCTTTTTTGTTTTACATCATGTTATAATGTTATTCTCTCATCAAAAACATATTTGCAGTGTTGCCTTGATTCTTTCATGCACGTTTGAGAAATCATTTAATCTCCATGGCAACCATTCAGCTGTGCTAAATGCCTGGGTGGACGTAGCCCCGCCTTTGAGATGCAGCTCCTCCCCCGCGCAGCTCCTTCAGACTAGCCTGCAGTAATTAGCAAACACCTGGTGGAACTGTTGAGCTCATTATAAAGTTATATACACGGATATATGCAGTTATCTGTTGTGTTTGTTGTAAAGCTCTTTGTACTACATGTAATGTACTACATAAATAAACTTTGATTTGACGTGATAGCATTTTTATAACAACTGAAGGTAACATAGCAACTTTATTGTGCAGAAAAATACATATGCTGTCCCTTTAAATGTTTTTGGTGTCTGGAAAACTAGTCATTGCATAAACCTGCCCGTTACCTAGCAACCCAAACTGAGCTCCAGCATGTTTGGTCAGCTGGTTTTATAGTGGTATGAGCTGTACAATGGCTGCTGGAAAAGACAATGCTTTGTTGATGACATATCATTCTGAAACCACTTGCTTTGTTCTTGTTGGTTCTGCAGGAGACTCCATTTCTGCTTTTCAAAGATGTACGGTTCTATAATTGCACATTTGTTTGCACCCATTTTTATGTGTGAATGTAAATGTTGAGTTGGGGGCGTGGCCAGCAGCATCTTATCTGGATTTAAAGTGACAGGACTGAGCCGACTGAAACCTATTTAAGAATGATTTGTGCAAAAAATGTAATTAACATGTTTTGTATAGGCCAAAGATTTATCCTAACTTGCTCTGGATATCTCTGGGCCTTCATCAAGTCAGTGGATCTTTTATCACCATGATTGAACAAGGAGAGAAGGCATAAATATCTGTATTTGGAGAGGAAAGGCAGGTGGTTTGTGGTGATGTAATCCAAAGTGTTGTTTCTGGTTGCTCAGTGCCATTTGCCCCGTCCATCTGTCATTTTAAAAATGAATGTATGGCTGCGTCCATTTGTTCAAGCAAATATCACCCACCAAATAAGGAACTGCTGCTTTAACGAACATCACAGCACAGATCACAGCAGCGAAAAAACAAAGTCAACCATCTCTCTTTTCAGTTTAAATGACTAGTAGAGATAAGAGGATATATATTAGCCTTTAAAACACATTTTCTCTTTGATTAAGCCATATATATATATATATATATATATATATATATATATATATATATATATATATATATATATATATATATATATATGCATAAAAAACCTTTTCTCACCAATGGTTTTAATGGAATTATAATGAGAAAATTATTGCACACATGAAGTATTTTAGCGATAGTTATCCAGTTCATTTCATTTTGGGATGTTTTTTGCTCTTGTGGGGAAAAATCAGATTGAAGAGCAAAAATGTTTAGCACACTTAGCTTCATCTCAGCTAAGTGCCAAGCTAATTATTTTGCTGTTTTGTAAACTTTCAGTTGAATAAAGTTTGACACTTGTGTCATTCTTCAAGTAGTTATACGTTTATGTTTATGCTCTTATTTTGAAGTTGTGAAGACGGTTTCCTCTCCTCAACTTCTGTTGTTTTTGTTCAGCAAATTGCAAGCATGTAAGAAGCGAATGAAAGTACCAAAAAGAAAAAGAAAAGGCTTATGAACTATTAGATTTGTTAATTAAAAAATATAAGCAATAATTCACATGTGAATTGATTTGAGAGTCAAATTTAGTCAGCGTTGCACTAAAAAACAAAACAAACAAAAAAACACTAATCAATTATGCAAACTTTCATCATTGCTGCTTAAAGTTTGCTGCTAATATTTTGGAAAGACTAAATAGTTTTATCTACGTTAAAAACACAAGTTTGTTGTTTAGTTTGTGTTTGGACTGACAGCGACAAGCGTTTGATGAATGTTTCAATCGCAACCAGTCGATGTTCTATTCCTGTTTTCTCTTGTAAGCTTCACTCCGGTTCATAGCAAGAGTTCATCCGACACCAACAGAGCTGACATGTAGTCACTTAACTCTGACAATCCTCTTTTTCTATGCAGGCTGAGAACATGCTCAGAGAACAGAAACCTGTCACTGACGGGCTTTGTATCGATTGTGTCTGACAGTAACGCAGCCCGTCTGCAGGTTAAGATGGAGGGACAAATACAGAGAGCGCAGAGCAGCTGCTCAGGAGTGCAAGAAGATTCATTTCATAATAACCACATACTGCTATTGATCCCAGATTCAAATGGGAGGCATTGATTTGATTGAACAGTCATTACGCTGCTGCTCTCAGCATCTTTAATATAATCAGACTAAAAGCATGGCTAATGTTATCGAGCTTCAGATTTTGCTTTGATAGAAAAACTGACTGTTGTTTGACTTCTTTTAGTTTTATTTTAGCCATTACAGACTGAAATTATTAACAAGTATGTGTAAATAATATTTTTTTTTGCAGTAAATTACTTAAAAAAATATTTGTACATAATCGGTTTGATTGGTGACCAAAACTGCAACATTTGTTATATTTTAGATGCTGTGGTTCTTTTTCTCTCTGCACCAAATCAATTCACATGTGAATTGAGCAACCTGTTCTTCTCCTTGCCTGTGGGGGCGCTGCACCTTACACTGAAGAAACACATGAAAACCTCTGAAGAAGAGTGCAACCTCCCTAAACAAAAATGGAGTAGAGTCATGTTTTAGCAGGTGTAGGACTCCTCTTTACCTTTGGCTAAAGACCACAAGCCATTTTTCCCATTAGCACCAGACTAGCTAGTGTTTGTTTTGGTTGTATTTACCCAGAATGCCCTGTGCTGTAGTCCACTTCCTGCTTTTAGAGCAATCGCCGGTCTGTTTGACATTCACATATGTATTCAAACCGAACCAGAGTTCACTTCAACCTGAAATGGATAACAATCCAACAATGTCCATTTTTATGCTTTTAATATCACGTTTTTGTACAAAATGTTCTCTTACTACCTAAAATATAGTGTCTGCTAATAAGTGGAATGATGAAGAGATAATTAGTTACTAACTGCACATTATTGGTCATAGCTGTATTGAAATTAGTTAATCTCACAAAACTCTAATGGAAACACTTTTTTGACATCGCATAAGTCACAGTCAACAGCCGTACGCTGCCACCGGCACAAACCAGGAGGAAGACGACAGGAAGTAATTGAAAGATTGTGCCATGTTTTTGTTTTTTACATCTTGTTGTTCATGGTGTGACTTGTGCTGTGAAAAATGTGCTGCCATTGCAATTTTGAGAAATAAACCAATTTTAATACAACCAAAAAAACCTTTCATCGAAAAACAAGTTTTTTCAAAATGTATGCATTTTCATTCAGCAAATTTATTATTGAAATATCAAATTGTGGAATTATACAGTCAATGAAAACACTTTTTTCGCCTCACATGAGTCATGTGACCAACAACAGGATATGACTACTGGTGGAAAAGTCGAAGTAGATGACAGGAAGTGGTCGGAGGCTGATGGTGTGGAATGCTTTTTCATTTATTGTGAACAAACTTATTCCTGTGTCTCTTATTCAGTGGAAAAATTGTGAAATTCTGTTTTTTCGACATCAACAGAAAGGCAGCAAAGTTTTGTGCACATTTGTAATGGAAACGCAGCTTGTGTGTCACGGTAGTTACAGCCCCACAAACACAAATGCTGCTCTGGAAAAACATTCAGGTCCATTTATCTTACAGGAAACTGATCACAATCATTAACAATATAAGTGCCCACCTCTATTGCTAGGCAACGGGTGGAATTCCCCAGTGGTTGCTAGGTAACGGGTGGAATCCCCCTGCGGTTGCTAGGTAACGGCACAGTGCCTGGTGATTTGTGACGTTAGATTCAGAAGGTTTTTGAAACGGATCGTTTTCCGACTGCAGCAACTTTATAGTGATTAGTTTTGATTTAGTATTTTTCTTTAGGCGTTTCTGCAGGTTTGACTGTAAAAACACAAAGTCTTAAGAAATATTTTTGGTCTAGTGCAAATATCTTCCTACACTTAAAATAAAACAAAACTAACTTATAAGTAACTTTTCAGCAGGACGCAGGAGCTTTTTAAAGTCGATTGCTTAATGTTTCTGAAATCTGCTATATAAATAAACTTGAACTAGTCAATAACCGTTTGAATCAGAAAAGCCCACCTCTGTTTCTGTGATGCAGTTTATTAAATATCTGTTGCAGTAACAATAACTATGCAAAATGAAATGTAACCTGCGACACAGAGAGAAATGAAATATTTAAACGTTGGCAGGTTTGGAGGAGACAAGTTCGCCTGCCTCTGTGTTGAACAGACTGTGGGATGTCACTGCAGCGTCGCTGGGCTTCTTCTCCTCTGTTCCTGTCAAAAAACCCACAGGCCCACCCATCCAAGATGGCCTCTCTTCTTCCCACTTAGAGAAATAGATGGAGTGTTTAAGTGTTTTTGTCGAGTCAAATGGCACCAGGCAGATGACTGCATGCCATTACCATAATTTACCCTGATGCTGGCTGTCAGGGTGTGTGATTAGCAGGTCTGCTTCCTGCCCTGCGGAGCTTCAAGCGGCTTACAGACAGGTGTAGCAATCCACAGTCGCACCGAGACGCTCGGCGGAGGTTCAGGTTGTTGTCTTAGTTTGACAAAGTTTTGTTTGTCGCCTGCCACAGCTTGTCAGCACTAAACTTAGTTTGGTTTTCTGCTCTCTGCTGACAGCTGAGGGGTGCTGAGTGGCACTCGTTCTTCTCTGTGTCTGTCTGTCCATCCCCACCTGTCTCTCTCTGCCAAAGCTTTCAGGAGCTTCCCGCACAAATCTGTCAGGCAGATGGGGGGCTGGCTTTTTACATGTCACTTGAGGGACGCCCAGGCAACACAATCTGCGGCCCACAATGCAGCGTGTTTGAACCCTGCGAAATCCAAACAGAGAATCGATGCGGCGACATGCACAGAGCAGATTCTCTGAAGAATGCCTCCATCTCTGCCTGTCTGTGCCTACCTTCTGCCGGGCTCCTTTAGAAGAACTCTGCATCTTTTATTTATCCCTCGAAATAAGGCTGGACTCTGACAAGAGCATAGGCTGCACACAAACACACATACACACGCACAAATGGGCCTCCTTCTGTTACGGAAAAAAAGTCTGCAATTATGGAGAGAGAGGGGAGGGACAGTTGGGATTTGCATATGTCGTTGAGAGAAGAAACTACATCTCCCACAAGGCCCGGCGGTGGAAATGAACCAGCTGTCCATGGTTTGTAGATCAGATCCCATCCTCTTGATTACGAAATCACAGAATAATAAGGACCAAAAAGTTGTGGGCCACGCTGTTTGTTCCTCCTTTGTTGTTCCCTAGAACAGAAGTTATTTTGCTTCCGCTGCCTCCGAGCTGTTCGCCATGTGCCAATGTTTGGTGCACTGTGCTCCACTTGTTCTCCTTCTCACACAGAAAAATCAGAAGGCTCCAGCCCTGCCCCTCCAAAGCTGTCATGTGAACTCCCGCCTTTTGTTTAATTTACATTTTGGAGGCACAGCCCATCAATTCCCCCTCTTCCTGCTGCCCCCTGCCAACACCACACCAACTGGCTCCATCCAAAATGCTCAGTTCAAACTAATTAGTGACATTTGGCCATTTGTGAAACTTTTTCCTCTCCAAACTCAGCTCTGTCAAGCATGGCCTTACAGCTCACAAAGTCATGCAGCCATTTTCATCAGGGTAATGCGTCACAAGCTAGCTGAGACCAAAAGAGATTTATTCTTCTTCTGAAAGTCTGGATTGTAGCGGTCACGACAGGGAGCAAAACGAGCCATTTTCTCGTATGATGGTGTTCAGTGTTTGGCTCCATATGCTGCCACCTACTGGAAATCCAATGCAAGTTCACAAAAACAATACTGACACCACCTAATTTTGCTGCCATTATGCAAACAATTAATTTGTTGGTTTTGCTCTCAAATAGATTTAACAGTAAGGAGAGAATAGTAAAGTTTTGGGAACTACGGTGCAAAAGGAAGCAATCACAAGGTTTTGGGTTAATTGCATCCTCACATTTAATTAAATAATTGTTTATGGATGCATTGCAGCATGATGTCACATGTGCAGCTGGGTGATATCATCACCCAGCTGCTTACTGGCTAGCCAACGATGACTAGCATCAGTTTTAGCTTTCAAGTTGTGCGCTTTGCTAATAATCGTCAACAATACGACAACTACGGCAGATAAAAAGGTCAGTATAGATAGCTACAGAGAGAGAAGTTATGTCAGTTATGCTAGCTTGACTTTGACAATCTTAACATGTAGCTGCTCTGCAGAATTTGGTGTTTCGGTTCAGTTTGAAAATAAAAATGGCGACCCACATCTCTGACAGATCATCAGCAGAGAAGGTGTTTCAATTAGCTGAACAACCATTGTTGTTAGCTTAGCTAATAGCAGCGGTAGCTAATATACCAGTGATCACTTATTAATAATTGCAAAATAAACATCAAGCCTGAATTTATAATACTTTTAACGGACTGAATGTTCTGTGCTTTGACTGGGAAATGTTTGCTTGTTTTCTTAGTCTTAATACATTAGTGGAGCTGTTGTCAGTCAATTGCTATGGCAACGGGTTAGTGTGTAGTGCAGCCAGCACAGAGTGAGATAAAAGAATATGAGTGGTTTTGAATTGTTTATCAATGCCTTTTCTGCGTTATTTTACCCTTTGTTTTGACAAACTACACTAAATTAATACCTACATCTCAAGGTTTCATTTTGCTAGCAGGATTGTTCTAGCACTGTAAACGTGTGAAATTTGGACGTTAACTGAAACATGCAACGTTATGCAGATCTGCATGTCGCTGTGTGAATGGAAGAATATTCTCCTCCCTTAAAGAGCTTTAGGTTTTAATTTACTGTCGCACAAACAAATCATATAAATTTGGGTATTTACCCTGCAACTTGGTGAAATTTAGCAAAACTGGACCCAAGTCTGACTGCGAAATGCCTCCAATATTTTTACGTTGATTTAGAGATTTTACTCAGTAGAATTTTAAATAAGTCGGTGATGAGTTTCAAAGTCTAAAGACTCTGGAAACAGTTGTTAAATGCAGACTTTTAAAGAAACTTTTTAGACATGAGACTGAAAACAAGAGGTTATCATCATTTATGCATGAAATGAATATAAGACTTTATTATCTGCATAATGCAGTGTGAACATAGCTTAACAAAATTACCTTTCACAAGTTTTGCGTCTGTGAACATCTGCTGTTAGCAAATGTAAAGGTTAGCTGTTGTCACTGGGGACGCCGTTCATCATAAAGACAAATAAAAGTTGTTCTCACTAAACATCTGTGGGGTCAAAAATAAACAAGTTATGTGACAAGATTACGTAAAAACTGATGTGAACTGAGCAGCGATGGAGATAAAATACAAACTGTGATGTTTTTTAAATACAGGAACTGAACTATTAATTTAGTTGGTTCAATAATCAATATTGCTGCTAATAAAAGAAAAAGGAAAAAGAAAGTAAACTCTGGATCGAGTGATTAAAGAGTTCTTTTAGTTTTAGAACAAAACAGGAAATAAAACATTTATTTACAGTGATTACCAGTAATATAAAGTAGCAGACAGAAACTGGTGCTAATAAATTTATTTTAGTTTTGGTGTTTTACTTAAAGTTGCTACATAGAGTCTGAAAAAGTCGGAACATTTAAATTTCTCATTTAATTTATCCCCAATCCCGTTTTCTAAACTTCAGGATTCTGAAACTTTTAAAATCCTCCAGAGCCGATTTTGCTCTCAGTTCAGCCAAATACTCATTTAGAGCCACAAATGTTTCATGATCTTGTTATGTTTGATGAATATTTACATTTTATTTTTTTTTTGTTTTTAAATAGAAAAAACATTAAAGAAAAGAAAAAAAGTTTCCCATAACTTCTGGGAGAATTTATCACCCAGCAGAATTTGTTGTTTCTGCTGTTTTTTTTAATTTATTTTGAATATTTAAAATGTCTTCCAGCTCCAGTTAAAGTGTATTCATCTTTATGAACATTTTGTTGCTTTATTTTGTCATTATTTTAACTTCTGGGACAGCAGGCCTGTTGGTGCTGCTTTGTTTTTGGATTTCTAGTCGTGTTTAGTGATTTATTGAAGTGGTTCGCACTGTAAAAAGTAACTAGTTATGATCAGAGGGAGGTAAAGTAGCGAAAAATGTAATCATATAGCAGTAGCACAACTTCAACATATTTTACTAAAGTGAAAGTAAAGAGGATCCATCCAAGAAATTACTCAAGAGTAAAAAAGTATTTGGTAAAAAATCAACTTAAGTACTGAGTAACTTTTAATCATTTAATATTTATAAGTTACATCATTAAACAGACCAAAATATATAATTAAGTGAAAATTTTGGTATTTTAAGGATATGACAATAATTCATGTAACAATATGTAATAAAATCAAACAAAGTTTTTCCAAATGAGTTTCTTTAAATAAAAAACTTATGAAACTTTAACACCTGCAGGTGTGTGTCTGTCTGGTTTTGGTTGAAACACGTTTGTTTTTCATTTAGTGGGTAGAAAATCCAGAAATTTTACTCAAGTAAGAGCAGAAATACTTCATAGTAAAATTACTCAAACTACAGTGTAGTAAAAATACTCCTAACAGAACATTTACTGAGGTAAACGTAGCTTTTATGATCCAAGCTGACCAGAAATGAGCAACATCCAGTTCTTTTAGAGCGATTACTCTGTTTTTTCCAGGAATCTATAAAATTTGGAAAGTTTCTGCCAAACTTTGTTGCATTACGCCTGAAAATGAAGACGGTAAGAAGGGAGGGTTGCAGGTGAAGAGAGGCAAAAAGCTGACAACGTTAATGTGGAACCAGAAGAAGAGCGCAGCCTGGCAGTCACTCAAATCCTGCACCTGCACTTTGATAAAACAAGCTCTCCAGCGAGCCTCTCTGGCTCTCTCTTTGCTTCTCCTGCCTTTCCATGTGCTGTGGCTCGGGGCGTTGTCATTTTCTGCAGCTTTTCTCCTCACTCTGCACTCTGTGTGTGCGCTAATTGCGGCCATCCTCTGAGAAAGGGAAGGCAGAACGATGAAGGAACTGAGAACAGACGAGCCAGCGTCTCTGCTGGAGTTACAGACACCTGGTCTGCCTGAAGGGCAAGAAGAAGAGGAAGGTAGACGCTTTCTCCTCCTCTCACTTTCAGTTTGACCTTTCTCCCTCTCTCACTGATGCTCCTCCATCTTAGAGAAAACAGCTGCTGTACAGCTTTCTGCAGAGGCGGCCCGGGTTTCCAGCCCGGCCCAGATCATCCATCAGAACTCACTGACTGCTGATTTCATGGATGGAAGCTGAACTTTGGAAGTCAATCGCTTCAGAACAGTTTCACTCCAATGCAGCCAAAAGTTGCATCACTTAAAGGGCAATTCTGTCATTTATTTGAATAACAAAAATGCAGAAAACTGAAGGTTTGAAATGTCAGAACACTTTGACGTGTTTTCATGAATGTCATTCAGTAAATAATGACACTTTAAACACAAAGTTGCATCAAAACTTTCATTAAAAGTGACAACTTTGCACAAAGTTGTATTAAAAGTGTCTATTTATAGAATGACTCTTCCTAACAAACATTCATGAAACTCCTTCATGTTTATGACAGTGTTGGGTCAGTTTTATGCTCTGACCTTCAGATAAAGTGTTACTGGAAACTCTAATGGTCCCGTAAACGTTTAAACATTTGTTAAATTTCCAGCTGCTACGTTTCTCCTTCACACAGGACTAAAGCTGAGTCTGTTTATATATGTTTATATGGCTCCAGGAACCATATAATTGTTATAAAAGTATGAAAATATACTTTTATACCAATTATAAAATTGGTATAAAAAAGATACCAATAATAAAAAAGGATTAAAAAAAACAAGCACACTTTTTTGACATAAAGTATAAGGTATTTTTGTAAAACTGCAAGAGACAATTAATCACGAGTCACATGATCAACAGGATGTTACTGCTGGCGAAAATGACAAAGACAGGAAGTGGTTGGAGGATGATGTTTGATTTTCTTTTTTCCATCACAGCTCTCACAGTCCATAAAGAGTTTTGTGTCCAACATGTTGAATCCATAATTCCTCTGTAAAATGGCTGATTACAAAAGTCCTTTACATTCAACGCGACGTCTCCTCTGATTGGCCGAAAGATCAGCGCCAGATCCATCACTGAATTATGAGTATATATCGTTTGTTTACATCCGTTGCTGCCGTGATTTTTAATGACAAACTTATTTATTTAATGGAAACACTAGAATTATATAATTATGTTTGATGATTTGTCATCGCGACAGGTCTATCTGCACTCTTAAATGTATTTTAATCTTCATGTTTTACTTCAGAATTGCTGTATATTGACTGGAAAAAATCTGAAAAATCTAATTTCTCCTTAAATTTATCCCCTGTCATAATCTAAATCAAGATTTTCTAAAATCCTAAAAAAACAAGTTTACTTTCAGTTGAGCAAAATAAAACTAATTCAGAGCCACAAATGTCACATGATCGTATTTTTGATGGACATCTGCATTTCATTTCTATGTTTATGTTTTTAGAGAGACAAAATATTAAAAATAATCAAAAAGTCTCCATTATTTCTGGGACAACTTATTATCCAGTTAATTCGTTACGATGACAGTCTCAGTTTGTTTTAATCTTTATGTTTTACTTCAGAATTGCTGCATATTGTCTGGAAAAATCTGGAAATAATTTAACGAGCTTTGGAAAATGTATCGTCCAGAAAAATGTGTCATTGTGGCAGGCCTCGTTACAACAGCATTTAATTTCTTTTGGGATCAATAAAGTATTTTAAAATGTAATTTAAATATAATCCTTGATTACAGGTACTATTGTAACTGAATCTCTTTGCTTCCTTGGATCATTGGTAAATAATTTTTCTGATTTTAAGAGTTTGCTGATCAGACCTGCTTCATTCTGGCTCCAGCTTTACGTTTGAACAGTATTTTATCACCATTTCACCACATTAAACCTCGGTAAATGTAAAATAACACGAGTCTGATCCGTTCTCAGGATGTAGTGCAGCATGTTGCCACTGTGTGTCTCAGATTTAGTAGATTTGAAGAACCGCTCCCTGGGTTTCCACTCCGTTCTGACATTCACCATGGGCTCTGTGGCCATATGCGCACATGGAGGAAGAGTGATGAAAAAGTTGCCCGTTTTCATATTCAAGTCTGACATATTGAGGAATGGAAAGATGCTCATGGAGTGCTTGTGGGCAAAGACAGTGACATACGGACTCGGCTTCGCTCTCTCTCTGATACACATGCGCACACAACTCTTGGTCAGCAGCACAGATGAGTTCTGGGAAAACAAGCAGCTGCAGGAGGAGGAAAAGACCATAAGGCTGGACGGCTTGCCAAATTTCATCATCTATTATGGATTGCCTGCAATGCACACACTACTGCAACCAGAGCCATCTCTCAGATTCACATGAAATCACAAATTTGAGTGCACTCACATGCATTTCACATGCATAAATTTGCATATACAAATGGTGCTTTGCTTCAAAGTCCGACGTTTTATAAAAAAGCACAACCTGAACGGTGAAATGTCAGCAGACTGGAGCGGTGTGATGCTTCATTTCAGGCTCCAAAAGAGTAAAGATATAAAGAAACTGCAAAGCTGAATACATGGGAGCCGACAGAGTGACGGCTCAGGATGTTTTTAAACTAAATTAGGTTTTATCGCCACTCCAGAAAATAAAAAAAACAATCATCCACTGTCAAATACCTGCACTTCAACTCCCATCTACTGTTAGCTTCATGTCACTGAATCAGCAGCAGCGTTTCCATTGACCATAAAATTATGTAATTTGACATTTAAAAAATAAATTTATTTAAGGGAAACATGCCAATTTAAAAAAAACTCACGTTTCCACTGGGATGAGGTGGTTTTTCATTTATGTAGAAATTGTTTTATTTAGCAAAACAGGAGTAGAAACATTATTTTGCATCACCGGAGTCATGTAATTTACAACAGGATGTTACTACTGGCAGAAACAACGAACAAGACAGAAAGTGGCAGGAGGATGATGGCTCAGCGTGAACGTGATTTATAATGTGAACAAACTTATTCACATATGATTTTAATCCCATTATTTATATGGAAACCCTGCAAAGCACCAAAACTCTGTTTCTTCCACATTAGCAGAAAATTGTTAATGATGATTAGTTGTTTTTTTGTACACGTTTGTAAAGGAAATGCAGCTGGTTTGGACATGGGCTTTGTTTACCAGCCAGTGCTCACTTTAACTGTTGGTTTGTTGTGTGAGCAAACTTATTCCTGTGTGATCTTGATTGCATTTTCTACTTTAAAGGAAAAATCACATTTGTGAAACCGAGTCTTTTTCAGCTACTAATAATCCCTAAAATATCAAATTAATGCAGGGAAAACATTTATATTTTTTCTGATATCAACATCAACCTCCTGGTATTTTTTCCTCACCTTTCCTTTTGTCTACAAAAGAGGTTGAAATCTTACTTTTTCTGGTTTTATTAAAATAGAAACATGTTTCTCAGGCCAATCAATGGGTTCAAGTTCACAAGCTTATGCAATGATTGTCTAGCAGGGTGAGGCATGAACTGAATTATACACAGCACAGGCTCAGACATGAAGAAAGTGCTGCTAGCTGCAGAACAGAGAGCTGAAAAGCTACTGGGACTCCTGTTGTTGTTGGTGGTGTTGAAATATGCAGCAGGTCACATCAGTGGATGGATTTTATGCAGAGGAACATGACAGAGTTCAGAGTTATTACAAAGATCTGGAAGGAGAAAACTGAGTTATTAGAATCAATTCTGCAGCAGGTTATCATGATGGCAGGACTTTGTTCTGATTGGTGGCCTTGTGGCCAATCAGGTGAGGATACAGGATTGAACAGAAGTTTCAGAAAGAGCAGGAGCTTCTTAAAGAGACAGAGACCCAATTTCACAGCGTTAAATCAGGAAGTCAAATTAAGTTATATTTAATACATATAGCATTTTTAGAACACTTGACGTTAGTTACCTGGTTGTGCTATAAAATGTCATTATGAGCCTGTTAAACACACAGTACTGCCCCTTTAAGAGCCGTTTGGGACAGAAAGACCTGAATTTCCAATTAATCACATGAGTTAACTGTAACTTAAGATTTGATCAGGCATTTATGGGAACAGTTTGGTGTGAAGTTGTGGAGCACATACGGTCACCTGGATCAGCCATTTGTTTTCTTCCTGTACATCTCAGACACGGTTCTCACATTCTTGGTCCCGTCTTCAGTAAACGGGACAACTTGTTGTCACACATCTTTTCAGGGGAACACTTTGGCAGACGCCATTACCGCCCAGCACTAAATTGCCTTGTAAATCACAGTGGCCAGGTAATAAAGCCAGATTTGTATATCACCGGGAGTGGAGACTGTGTCTGTCTTGTAAATTTAATTAAACAGCAGGTGCAAAATCAGGTCATATGGCTTTGATGTGCCCCATGTGAGAATGACAACCAGACAAAGATTCAGATACGAGCTGCATTAGCATATTTCTGCATGCGGTGGGCGGCTTGTTGCGACGCAGGCCGAGGCTCGCCCGTCACCTTGTACGGCATTAAGATTGACCAAATTAAAGAGGATTCAAATTAGCCGTCACCTTCAGCTTTAATGGATGGAAAGTAAAAAGAAAAAAAACTACAGTTAATCTCTGAAAAAAATGACTCTTGATTGTGTAAAGTGGGCATAAACACAGTGATTAGTGACGACTGGAACACTTTCAGAATAATTGGCTCACCTCTTTACTGTACGGCAGAGATAATCTGCTCACGACTCCAAATGAAGAATAAATTCACCAGCAGCAGAAACGTTTATTGTAATAAAAACCAGGTGGATCAAAATCTTACCACGTCTTTTTGATGAGTTTTTAGGACAAATATCTTGGTCCACTTGCATTGCTGCAAAAAATAACTGTTCAGTACAATAAGAGAGAATGTTTTAAATGAATAATTATTACATATTGATATGGAAAAAATTTCTGTCTACAAGTAAAAAACAAAAAAAAATCAGCCAATGAAAAACTTTTTCATTTTTAGGTGCAGAATTCAAAAACTGTTGTATTGATTGATTATGTTTACATCGACTGGGTAACGACTACTCATCAGATGAAACCATTTCAAAATACGTTTTTAGTTATTGTTGAAAAACCAACTGACTGGTGTTTTTTCCAACTTTTGCCATAATTTGCTGATGTAAATATCAGTCTGAAAGGCTAATAAACAGATTCATAATAGATTCTCATATTTGTTGAAATTGCCACCATGTTGAGACAGTTTGCTGTCTGAAGAAATGCACCAAAAACAACCAATCAGAGCCAGGAGGCGGGTCTTAGCGCTGTCAATCAACCTGATCTACTTACTGCTAAATGTGCTAATGATAGGGAAACAATTTAGAGTTACAGAAAAACTGCAGTCATCTGTGGCCATGCTAAATAGCTTTAGCATCCATGACGGAGGGTGATTGACAGCGCTAAGACCCGCCTCCTGACTGACTGGCTGTTTCTAAGTAGCACTGGAAGAAGGCAGAGGTGCTCATTCTTTCACAGATTATCTGTCTCATAACATACTGTCACGATATAGTGAATTTTAACCAATATTTAAATATATATTCCATAAAACCTTCATACTGCAGCTGAAATCAAGCTCAGATTTTGCTAAAAAGTTAGTTTTGTCTGATTCCAACTGTACTATATTTGCACTAGAAACCAGATCAAAAGTACTTGGTAGTATTTAGTGTTTTTGCAGTGGGTAGTAATACAGATCTCCCTCAGGCTGATGTGCAGTGAAGCCAGAAATCATCCTGTTATGGCGGTGCTGACCTGTGACTCTGTCAAAGGGCTGTCTGCGCTCCAGAAGGCCCTTCGCCGCACTTCGGTTTGAGCTAACGGCGCGCCAGCGTGTCAGCCACATCAGTTGACCTGTCTGCAACACCTCCACTTGTTCCTTTTCTGTTTTTTTCACTGGGAGGAACTGGTTGATAATTACCACCTAGGATGTAGCCATCTGTGCCGCCCTTTCACGGCCTGTTAAGCTCGCTTTTCAGAAAGTTTACTGTTGACAGAGGGCAACGCGAGAGGAGCGAACGCTGGAGAGCAGCGAACACTCAGGCGGTGTTAAAGGCAGCGGTAAGCAGGTGATTTACAGACTGGAGGAAACGGAGTGGGTGTTGAGTGGGAAACGAGGTCGTGTGCGCTCATTAATGGGCGGGGGACTGTTACAGCCATGGAGGCAAATTAAGGTTTTAGTGATTTCAAAACCACGAAGGTCTTCAGTGAGAACATTCCAGCTGTTTAAAGTCGACTTAATGAGATGCAGTAGGAAAAACCTGGCAACAGAGCAGTGGTGTCCAAATTTTTACCACAAAAAATTCACATTTTGGACATTTTTGTTCTTCCACTTGGGTTTCTACTGCTTCTAAAAGCAGTCCAAGAATTAAAAGAAAAAAAACAAAACAAAACAAAAGACAGGCAAAAAAAACCTAGCAACCAAGAAACCAAATGTCCAAGGTGAGGTCCAGGACATTTACAGGCAGAACTGACCAGACTGAAACCTCATGTAAGAATTATTGTATTATTAACTTTAATAAATGTGTTTTGTTTACCCCGTAGACCTATCTAACCAGTTCAAGAAGCATAACAAGTCACATTTAAACTACCGACTTCATTAAATAAAACAAAAATACAATAAAAGCACAAATTTTTGATTTTTTTTACCAGCTTATCCAACAAAATGTTAAGAAATCTGCAAAATATTAAAAATCCAAAACAAAAAACGGTTTTGGACTCGAGGCTTAATTTCCAAATGACCACTTCTCAAATTAGTCGGAGGCCAAACAAAATCATTTCATGGGCCACAAATAGTCCACACTTTATCCACTGCTGCAATAGAGCATAAATCAATGCAGTCCTGCCCCTCTCCCACTTGTTGCTGCTGATGGTTAGCTTGCTGAAGAAATTTAATTTTTTTTTCTTGACAAAAACCTGATTCGTTTGGATGCTTGTAAATATTTCTAAACAGTCTTCACCTACTTCAAAATAAGAGCATGAATACAAATATCTAACTACTTGAAGAAATCTTTAGATGATAACCAAAACTTCAACAACTTCAACTTTAATCAGCTAAAAGTTTTCAAAACAGCAAAATGAATAAGTGCTTTAAAATTTATTCCGAAAAGCTAAGCTAGTTAGGTGTGCTAGACGCTTTTCAAAGTTAGCACAAACACTAAAGCGGTATCAGGGCATGCCAGTTATCATTTATTTAGGTTTTGTATTTTTAATATTTTTGCATTTTCTGGCTAAAATATGAGCTGCAGGTTTAGCTTCAGCTATAAGCTGAAATGTTTAGCAGATGCTTATTCTTTATTTTCTATGTAATATGTAAAAAATAGCAAATAAATCCCAGAGAAACTTCTAATCACTAATCAAAACCATAATATCTCTGGCACTTCTAATTTTAGCTTAAATGATAAGCAGTAGCTTATTTCTACAAATGGTTACTTCATAATAATCTTATTAATGAGTTAGGAAAATAAATGTACACACTGAACTTTACGTTTGACCTCAGATTAAAGCAAAAGTTCACGACCTCTTATTTTTATCCCAGCATGAACTGTTTCCCTCCTTTTTCCTGATCTGCAACGTTTCATAAAACCTGTCCATCACTCACAGCTGCCTATTGTCATCAGCCACAGGGGACACCTGTGTGTGTGTGTGTGTGTGTGGGTGTGTGTGTGTGTGTGTGTGTGTGTGTGGTAAAGAAGCGGTTTTCAACAAGCTGTCAGATATCTGTCACCTTGGCAGGATCTGTGTGGAAACCCTCACTGTCAAAACCTGTCAGATTTCCCTGAGTCCTTAATGAGGGAAAGAGCCGAGCTGAAACCAGAGGCGCTGACGTGAGTGTGTGTGTGTGTGCGTGCGTGCATGTGTGTGTGTGTGTGTGTGTGTGTGTGTGGGGAGCAGGTTGAGGGAACAGGTGCGTTGCTGGGAGCTGTACTGGTGGAGGGAGCGGCAGGGTGCACAACGTCATCTCTGACAATTTCAGTCCCACTAATCAAACCCACATCAGCTGCCAGCAACTAAACACACACAAACCTGATGTCATATAAAGAGCTCTTTGAAAATAATGCTTAAAAAAACAAAAATAAACAAAGTATTCTTTGCAAAGCTCATCCTGACGCTCAACTGATGACAGAAACGAGTTTTCCTGAGTTTCTCCGCAGCCCTGGGCGAGCGTTACTCCCACAAGGTCGGCGAGATTTCCCAGCAGGCCTTTCAGACGAGGCTCAGGTGAACGACTGCAGGCAGAAAAACTGGGAGAAAGGAGGGAGAGTCAGGGAAAAGAAACACAACCAGGTAGATGAAACCAGCAAGAAAGTAAATAAAAAAGCTGAAGAAGGTTCACCTTCCAGCAGGAGAACTGGAGATATTATGGGATGGATTGAACCAAAGCAAAAACAAATAAAAATGATCTTAACAAAATCACAGAGGAAAAACCAATGGCAGCTTCCATCACCAGTTAGTCTGCTTGGCACAATTACCAGAAAAGATTAAGAAAGTTTCCAGAATAAAGACACTTTGTGCAGGGGGTGAGGGGGGGGGGTTCAGAAAAGCAAAATAAACTGAATTTACTGAGGATGAGCTTTGCTCATCAGCATCCGGTTGGACTGATCTATGAAAGCAAAAGGAGATTTAAAACTTTAGAAAAGATAAATCTTAAGAAACAGGAGCCGGAGAGGTTCACACTTCAAAAGCAAAGTTTTAAGTTTCTAGCACAAATATCTGAGGTCATCTGAAATAAACTAGTTCATAAGAAGCTTTCAGCAACATCTGAAATGAACTTATAAACTTTATTGACTTGTTTTTAGTCAATAATTCCTTAATATTGATGAAAAAAGTATCAGTTCCAGAGGTGGGTTATTTGACATTTTCCATATCAACCTTAATGTTTCTGCTCAACTTGCAGCAGTGAGTGGATGTTGTTGTTGTTGACAGGAAGCTCTAACGGCTCTCTGGTTCCCTCTTCTGGCAGGAAGATCAGTGAATAACAACAATTAAATATTACTTCTGAACGGTGATTGATTGTTAAAACACAAGTTATCGCTTTGTTGTTCTGAGTAGCTGCAAAACTTTAAGTTTCCCCCATGAGAAGAAATTATAAATCAGTGGAAAAATCAGATTAATCATGTTGTGTTGCAACCTGGTCCTCCAACCTAATGGTACTTCACTTTACTGCATGCTAGAGTGACGTTTTATCACATTTTTACATTTCTTATGAAAATCAGCTAAGATTTTGCATGAATTCTAGTTTTGCAGGTTATAAAACACTGACATGTTTCACTGTAAAACAAAATATCACCAGGTATTTTTGGTCCAGTTTCTAATGCAAATTTCAAAGCACTTAAAACAAAACAAAACTAACTTACAGTAACTTTTCAGGAAGACATAGGAGTTTAAGTCATATTAAACTCATATTTAATAATGAAATTTAAACAGCTTTAAGAAAGTATATTCAAGAAAAACAACTGTACTGAATTAATATTTTAATCTTATTCTACATTTTATTATAATTGTGTATTTTTTACAGTTTTTCTTTATGCATCAAACATATTTAAGGCCTTTGGTAAAATGTTATTCATGATAGTATAACTTGTTTATTTTTCATCTGTGGTCTTTTGAGAAAGACAAAGAAAAAATAAAAATTAAAAAGACAGAAAGAAAACCCATAATAAAGAAGAAAAATAGGAAAAACTGCAAAAAAGACAAAGAAAGAAAAAAGAGAAACAGAAGGAAAAACAAACAAAAAACAGACAAAGGACAAAAAATGAAAAGTTACAGAAAGAAAAGGAGAAAAAGAAAAAAGGAAAGAAAAAAAGAAAGTACAACAGAGAGAGACATTTTGTTCCCAAGTGAAAAAAATGGAAATTGAACTTTTTTTCCCATCAATCTTCAACAATTACTGACTTAAAACATTCCTGTTTCTTCCTGAAAAGTTACTGTAAGTCAGTTTTGTCTTATTTAAACTGTACCAGGTATTTCAGAGTGAAACTACGTGGTAATGTTTTGTGTTTTTGCGGTATAGATGATGAGTTTAAAGCATACTCTGTGATAAAAGGGCTGAAAGGCCTGAAGTCTGAGCAGCAGGACGCTCTGGCAGCAGGGTGCAGCAAGGCGGGCCTCCAGCCAGCACACATGTGACGCTCTCATTCTCCACACGGAGCAGGTGCAGCGGCCTCCATCCCTTCCTGTTTCTGCAGACTCGGAGCTTTTATCTGCTCCTCCACCAGGTGATTCAGATCAATCCCCGCGCCTCCTGGCACGCTCTCCCTTCAGATAACGCATCGGCTCCGCTGCACATCCACAAACTCTGTCGCTATGGCGCCCACAGATGGCAACTTCCTGTGGTCTCGCCCGGCGATTGGCGGAGAGACTTCCAAGCGGAGAGCAGCTGGCGAGGGGATGATGTATCGCCGAGCGTTTGCACTTTCATTTTCAGGGTTGTCTTGTTAATGCTCCCGATCCAGCATCTGGCAGGAAGTCGACACAAAGGCAGAGAGGAGAGGGAGAGAACAACCTGTTCTCTGGCAGACCTTAACAAAAGGCTGACACATGTCTGATGAGCACAAAGAGCGGCACAAGAACAGACAGAGCTGCCCAGGATGAAGAGAAGACGCCTGATGCAAGCTAAAGATGTGAACACCGCCTGCTAAAGGTCAATAACCAGAAACGGGAAAAATTACAAATGTTCAATCCATTCTGTTGCTGAAAATTTAAAGCTGCAGAATATAACTTCTATAAAAATATGTTTTTTACGTCTCCCTGTTGACTGTTTATGAGACAAATAATCTGTGGAAAGATTATTTTTCAACTGCTGTCACCATCTGAAGAAATGCACAAAAAACAACCTATCAGAGCCAGGAGGCGGGTCTTACCGCTGTCAATCAACATCATGTAATCGCTACTTAAGGTGCTTTTCCACTGGTACAGATTCATTTTCCATTAGCAGATCCAGTGAAGTTCTGCCCAGCTGTTCTCAGACTTTCAGACCCACTTCAGCGGATGTGCTAGCTGTACCCGAGTCAGCTATTGAAGCAGGTACAGTTAGCTCAGCTGATCAGAGGGTGGTGCCAGTAACGGTGAGGTCATGGGTTCAATCTCCACAATTGGCAAATTAAAACATAAAGTCTTTCAGAAGATCCAGTTCAAAATAGAAAAAGGCTGGAAAATCTAAAATTATGCATTTTGATTTGGAAAAACATTACAATATGAGCACTTTTGTTAAATCTTGGGCTGAGATCTTGTAAGTTGTTCTTAAATCCATGAAAACTCAACATCATGTATGGCTGATTAGCTCAGTTGGTCAGAGCGTGGTGCTGGTAACCCAAGAGTCATGGGTTCAATCCCCTTACTGGCAAATTCCAATCTGAAGTCTTTCAGACATTCAACACTTCAAAATCAAAAATAGCTTGAAATTAAAATATTATTTATGTTGATTTTGAAAAATAGTAAAATATGAGCACCTTTAAGTCTTATTAAGATCATTTAAGTTGTTCTTTAATACATGAAAACTGACCATTATGTATGGCTGGTTAGCTCAGCTGGTCAGGGCATAGTGCTAATAACAACAAGGTCATGGGTTCAATCCCCACATTGGCAAATTAAAACATAAAGTCTTTCAGAAGATCCACACTTCAAAATAGAAAAAGGCTGAAAAATCTAATATTTTGAAAAATAGGAGCACTGTTGTTAAATCTTCAGTGTTAAGATCATGTGACTTGTTGCTAAATCCATGAAAACTCAACATTATGTAATGTAGGTTAGCTCAGCTGGTTAGAGTGTGGTGCTGGTAACACCAAGGTGATGGGTTCCATCCCCATTCTGCCAAAATCAGAATGGGGATTCAAGTTTAAAGTCTTTCAATCAACACCTCAAAATACAAAAGTGTTGGAAAATAAAATCAATAATTCAATATAAAAGAGGGCTGGAGAATAAAATCAACACTTAAAAATGGAATATTCCAGGACAATGAACTATTATGCATATAGATTTTGAAAAGCCTTAGAAAATTAGCATTTTTGTCAAATCTTCAGTTAAGATCATGTAAGTTGTTCTTAAATCGATGGAAACTCAACATTATGTGTGGCCGGTTAGCTCAGCTGTTCAGAGTGTGGTGCTGGTACCACTGAGGTCTTGGGTTCAATAACCACATGGGTAAATTCAACTTTAAAGTCTTTCAGATAATCAACACTTCAAAATAAAAGTTGAATATTATGCATGTTGATTTTGAAAAGCCTTAGAATATGAGCACTTTTAAATCAAGATCATGTAAGTTGTTCTTGAATCCATGAAAACTCACCATAATTTATGGCCCATTAGCTCAGCTGGGCAGAGCATGACGCTAATAACAAGGTCATGGGTTCAATCCCCATAATGCCAAAATCAAATCTAAAGTCTTTCAGACAACAAACACTTCAAATTGCAGTATTGTGGGAAAATGAACTATTATGCATGTTGATTTTGAAAAACATTACAATTTGAGCACTTTTGTTAAATCAGTTAAGATCACGTAAGTTGTTCTTAAATTGATGGAAACTCAACATTATATATGGCTGATTAGCTCAGCTGGTCAGAGCGTGGTGCTGGTACCACTGAGGTCTTGGGTTCAGTCCCCATACTTATTTGGCATTATTCAAGAAATCTGCAGTGGCACATAGTTGAATGTGAGCATAATGATGAAATAATGCAGCATTCTTTAATATTTACACATCAGGCTTCTTCAACGCTAAATGGTAATATCGCTAACTCCTGTAAGTGTGCAGGGTTTCAAAAACAAAGATGGCTTAATGCATGTTGATGTCTCACCTGCTTAAAGAGACTTTTATGGGGTCAGAAAACGTTTTATTTAGGAACCTTTTTCCTTTTTTTACACAATGACAACACACTGATGACATCATAGAATCAACTTACAGTAAAGGGCTTGTCAACGAAGCCTTAGCAACACATGCTCCCTGGGCTGATTAGCATCAGAGGATATTTACCTTCAATGCACCGGGAGGGCTGCCTGATTTAGGCCTTTTAAGGCTTTCACTTTCTATTTGGCTAAACTTTCAACTTAGGCCTAAAATCTTTCCACAATAACGTGGATACAAAGTCCTCTGAGCCGATAAGTTGCTGCTAAACTTAAAGGGGAGCGCCACTCAGTTTCAGGTGATGAGAGCAGGGGCGTAGCCATAAGGTGGCTGGGGGGGGGACCGGCTACCCTCATATTCTACATAGACTCCATGTCAGTAGCAAGGGTGAATCATATTAACCAAATTATTCATGATTAATTATTATCAACTAATTTTAAGCGTTTGTTAGCTGGAGCATAAAAAGGCATTTGCTGAAAGAATAACACAGAACAGTGATTGAACCAAATGCACCTGCTGCATTTAATATATTTTTAAAAATTTTATTTTGCAAAAATGTGTCATTCCCATTAATTAACAAGAAATTATAGCTAAGTGGCTAATTTCCATCTCTAGTCCCATTATCAGTATATGATGTTAAACAATAATAATATGGAAAATCAGCTTCAGCCAACTACACAAAAAATATATATACATAAAGGAGCAAAGAGGGAAATTAAACAGCTATTTGCAATTTGTAGTCAGTAATTTTGACTTTAAGTTGAACAGTTAGCTTAACGGGGCTAAAAACAGAGTTTTATACAGTTAAGCTACGCTAAGCTAAAACAGGCTAATCGTGTGGTTAGCCACTGTAGCCAACAAATCTATGCTAAGCAGATCTATATGTTTTGTTTGGGTAAATAAATAGTTTGAATATTCAAGTTTTGCCCCATTGTCCATGAAATTTCAATTTTACAGTTTGTGCTCCTGCCTGGCCCCCCCCAAGAAAAAAAATCTAGACACACCCCTGCAAGACAGCTGGGGGCAAATTTTATTCTAACCACAAGAAAAAATATATAGATATATATTTATTAGATTTGAGTGGCAATCCTCTTTAATACATCTGCCTAACAACTGGAAAAAAGACTGTAATATACAAGACACACGACTCTCAGCACGGTTCTATTAAAAGCGCAAGATTATAAAACATTGACATCATCGAGAGGACGTGCTGTACAGAGAGCTGACATGCGTGGCGCAGCTCTCCTCTGCTACCGGCTGAATCTGTGGAGCTACATCGAGTGAGGCGGTAAGGCAGGGGTGTCCAAAGCGCGGCCCGGGGGCCATTCACAGCCCTTGAAATGTTTTCAGTGGCCCTTTCAAGAGTAACCTGAATTTGGTTTGCTAGTTCAGGCGGTGGATACGGATTTAAAAACTATTTTAGAGTGAAATCTTAAAATGTAAATGTATTAAAAGATTTTTGCTTTTAATTTATTTACTATTAACTGGGGTTAAAAACGTCTTTATTACTGTGTAATAAACTCTTCAAAATGAAGCAAGAGCCATAAAATCTTCTTGTTGCTAAAAAGATTGGGCCTCTCGCAATAAATAAATTCATAGCAACAAACTCAATAATTTCCATTTGCATTATTTATCATTTTTTCATTATTTTTTTCTACTAAAAACTGGATGAAAAAAGTGTTTAGACACAACTAGCCCTTTTTCTAAAGGATAATTTTATCTGTTGTTTGTATTTATTTTTCTTATATATTTTTGGATTTTTTTTTTAAATATTCCAGTGATAAAGATGAATTAGAATTTAAAGTTTATTCATATTAGAGAAAGCGCTGCCTTGTTTTTGATACTTGAAAATGGTCTCAAAGCAACAATATTATCATTTATTTCGATAACTTCTCAGACAATTTATCGCCCAGCAAAATCTAATAATATTTAATAAAGTATTTTAGAATTTGAATAAATATAATCCTTGATTACAGGTGATAATTTTAACTGAAGTTTCTTTTATTTTAGAATAAAAATTGCTCCTTTAGATAGGTAAACAATTAATCATTAACATCATAATTATTGTTTATCGTGATAAATTCTGGGAAATTTTTTTTACCTCGAAAACAACAAAAGATTTTAGAAAAATATCAACTTGAAAAATTTACAATGTTTATTTTTTTTATCTTTCAAACCTGCAAAACCGTTTTATGTTTTTAATATACAGTAATTTAAAACTCTGACTGCTATCATCATGATATTTTATCAACATAAAATATTTTTTGCAATAATAATGAAATACAAAAATACTAAAAAGTATTTCCAACGTGGCGTTTCTGGCCCCCCTGCCGACCGTTTGGACACCGCTGCAGTGAGGGAAAGCTTTAGTGTTTACAGAGCAGAAAGGTAAAAGTCCTTCTACGGGCGGCGAAGGCGTCCGTTCAGCAGACCAGGAAGTGTTCGCATCCGCCCAAAATAATTACACCAAAAAAAAAAAAGAAGAGCAGACGTTCTTCACATTCCCAAACCGTCCAAAGTTTTCCCAACGTCTCAGCGGAGGAACAGCGTCTTTTCTGTCCTCCTCATGCAGAGCGGCGGCTGCTTCAGGCCAGCTTGGAAAAATGAAGCTCTCTCAAAGCTGGTGGGAGGAAAACAGAATGGAAAAGTGGTGAAACTCGACAGGAAGAGGATGCGACGCGTCGCTGCGGGGCGTTTAGGTCGGCAGCGGGTCGTCGTCGCCTTTGCTGCATTTGCACTTGCAGCAGAGGACGATGGGCGTGGCCAGCAGGAGGAAGGGCGAGGCGACCAGCAGGAGCAGGCCGAACCCGGCGAAGATCCCCACAACCTGGCAGGGAAACAAACGTTTTAAAAGCGGCACTGAAACATACATTTAAAATGTCTGTAGAAAGTGTCTGTTTATCAAGAATTAGACTCAAAAGGTGATTTTTTTTAGAATAAAGTCCGTTAGTAAAATAAAGATGCACTATTACCAGATAAAGCCGTTTCTAATGAGTAAAGCTTCGTTATTCAGATCTGTTGTGATTTGCCCGTCTAGTTTCAGATTCTTTCTTCTAAAATAAATTGTTGTTCAATCATTTCAAAGTTCTGCTGCTGATGTTTTTTTTTTTTTTTTGAAGTATAACTTCACAGGACGCTCAAGTTTTTACATTTTTGTGTAGGACAAAAATGACTTTTCTCGTATTGTTGCGTCTTATTTAATTAATTCTCATAATATTCCGACTTCATTCTCGTAAATGAATGTTTTCTTTCTCATCTTATAAATGTTCCTCACAGGATTAAGATTTGTTAATCTGTTTAATTCTGTTCAGAAAATTATCTTGGATCCGTGGTTTACAATCTTTACAATTTAGAGTCATTTTTATTCTAATATAAACCAAATAAAACTTGTTTAGAGCTGCAAATATTACACAACTTCTTGAAAAAAAGAATTTATAATAATAAATAAAGACCTGTTTTAGGAAATTTGTTGCCATTTTTAAAAAATTTTTCTTAAATCTTTTTTAAAATAAATATATACATAAAATATGCTTTTTTTCTGGGTCAGAAAATTATGTAAAAAAACAAAATAAAACACAGATCCAACCTAACAATAAGAAAAACGCATCTAAAAACGTGTTCTTAGTGTCACTCTGTGTGAAAATTCAATGCAAAGATCGTTGGATTAAACGGAAATATTTCAGCAGAACTACAAACTGATGCAGGAATTAATGCAAAAGGAGCCCCAACCAAGTACTGACTGGATTTAATGAAGTCTGCTAACATTTTTATGCTTAAATAACTCTTTTTGGTCTGATGAAATATTTAAATTCACTGAGACTCTGAGTTCATTACCTTCAATAACCCCCTGAATTATATTACTGTCTGTAGAGTTTATGAGATTCACTTTTTGAATTTAATCATGGAAATAAATTACATTTTCAAAGATATTCTATAGATGTTCAGTTGCTAGCATTGGACAGCAGGGGGCAGCAAAGGGACGTTAGAACCAAATCCTTGTTCATTTTCTCATTTCCTCACAAAATAACATGAAATAAAGATGGACGCAAAAGAAAGAAAAGAAAAGGAAGAAAGGAAAAAACAAATAAAATGGAAAAAGGAAGGAAATTAATGTTCACAATGTCTCTTAATAATCTTTGGCTAAAATGATAACAAATTAACAAAAGTTTAATAAACTAAGGTTTAGCATTTTTCCATTTTTTGTTGCATGTCCACCACAGAATGACACAAAAAAAATCTACCAGTAATGTTTTTAGATCCATTTTTTCTTTATCTGATTGGAAACTTTATGCTTCCTAAATACATTTCAAAACCTAAAGATAGAAATAAAATGGCGGTTTTGCACAAATAATACATTTCACTGTAGATCTTCATAAAAATGACAAGATCTTGTAACAGCTGTGGCTTTAAGTGAGTTTTATTTTGCTGAACTGAGGAAAAATATGATTTTTAGGATTTTAGCAATTGCAGAATGTTGATGTAGATAAAAGAATAGAGGATAAATTTAGTAAGAAATTAAAATTTCCAGATCTTCTTCGGACTACATATGAGAATTTTACAGCAAATGTTAATGTGATAAACGATAACATTGTTGTTTTGAGAACATTTTCACTGGAGTAATAATCCAAGAACACATTCTCAAAGATCAGCAAACTTTGGAACTGGAAGACAATTTAAATATCCAACATAAATAAAAAAACAAAAGAAACAACAAGTAATAATGAATTATGAAGTCTCTGTAAACAAAACTGTTCTTCAATAAAAAAAGACCAAAACACCAGACTGAAGACATTTCTCAGGTAGAAAACAGAAAAGAGAAAAACAATAAATCATGCAGATGGAAATTATTGAGCTTGTTTTAATTTATCAAGCAGTTATTTTTTTAGCGCTTTAGTGTAACTTATTTAATTCACCACTAGGGGGAACTAAAGCACAACAAAATGAACAACTTGGGGAGTAAGAAGAAAAGACGACTTGGAACTGAAACATGTTTTCCCTGCCGGTTGGGAGAGAGGAGGACATATTTAGGATTGTTAATCATTTTTCAGTGTTTTATTTGTGTTTCTGGTAAACAAACTGTTTCTTCCTGTGAAGCACAGGTTGAACCAGTTAGCTGGTCTAGACGCTGTTCTCTGGTTTAGATTATTCAGAGGCTGCTGTCCTACAAACACGCTCATCCTGGAACATTTCTCGTTTCTGGGGAGATGAGAAGCAGCCGACGAAGGGAGAAAGCTGCAGCCAGATGAAGTGCAATCACATGACTCAGCCTGGCCCGCTCAGAACAGATGCCAACGTGTATGCTAATGCCGGAAAATAGCAAGTACGTCGGACACAGTGACGCACCGCGCTCTGAATAGACAACGCCGAACTCCGAAGGTGAAACTTCAGAAATAAAACTATCTGTGGGAGACGAAGCACATTCTTTCTCCTGAGTTTACTTTATGCTACTCTCTGAAAGTCAACAAAACTTTAAAGTTGGAGGAAGTTAGCAGGATCCACAGATGTGTGATAATTAAAGCCAGATTGATGAGTCAAAGGAAACCGTCTGCTGGATGCTTCACCAGGACAACCACTGAAAACAAAACCAGTGATACTGGAGAAGAAGTCCTGGGTCTAGTCAAAGCCCATCTTGATCTCATTTAGATTCAGTCTGATGACTTAAACACTGCAAAAAACAAAATCTTACCAAGTATTTTGGTCTAGTTCTAGTGCAAATATCTTCGGAAGTAATTAAATAAGACAAAACTAACTTTTCAGCAGGATATGAGTTTGTTTTAAAGTCAATAATTCTTTACTATTTATAAAAGTACTTGTTCCAGTCTTCAGCTGGAGCGCCACATGGAAATAAATAAACAAATTAACTGCAGATTTTTAGCCAACTTCACCAAGTTTTTAGCAGTTCAGTCATCCAGCCACCAGGGGTGCTGGAGGAAAGCCATCTCTCTTTTCCATCCCAAAAAAGTATAAAAACTTGATCTGGAGCCACCAGATTTAATTTGGAATCAGGTTGTTTGGATCTTTTTGTTCAGGGTTGTTAATTTTACGGCTAAAATGTTTACAGCTTACAATTTTACAGCTCTTAAGTACATTTTTGCAATTTAAATGAAGTTTATTGTTTTGCCTGTTCATTCACCACAAGTTACTAAAACGTGTCTAAATCAGATAAACTCCACAACATCAGAGAAACACATAAGAAAAGAACATCAAGAGTAGGAACAGGAAAACGTTCTCACCTGTGTTCTGTGCCAGATCACCGACGCCCTGGAGTGACCCAGTTTGTTCCGACACGGCCCTTTGTCATAGTGGATCAGCAGGAAGTCATCCTGGTACACACACACACACACACACACAGAGTTAAATAGCAACCATTAGCAGCCTTAAACACGTCTAGATGTCTCCTCATGCAACCAGCTGATGAATCCACAATCAAATTTATCTCTTCCAATGAACCGAAATGAAAATTTAAATCTTCTCTGACCAGTTCATTTATTTTCTCCAATTGTAGTTTTTAAAGGTGACCCATAATTCAAAAACACAAAACCTAACTAAGTATTTTTTGTCTACTTTCAAATGCAAACATCTTACTTCACTTGAAATAAGACAAAACTAACTTATAAGTTTTCATCTACATATACGAGCTTGTTTTAAGTAAAACTAAATCCTTAATATTGATGAGAAAGTTCTAATTCCATGCCAGATTATTTGATTTATATGTATTATAGCCGGGGGCCCAAAGTGGGTCCTGGAGGCCCGGCATCCTGCATGTTTTAGTTCTCTCCCTGGTTTAACGCACCTGGATCAGATGATGGCTCATTAGAGACCTAAGAGGAACATTGACAAGCTGAAAAGGTTACCACCAGCACCAGGGAGGAACTAAAACGTGCAGGATGCCGGGCCGACTTTGGGCCCCCCTGCATTACAGGATGTTATAGGTGTAATAATCTAATAGAACTAGAACTTTTTCATCAATATTAAGGATTTTTTTAAAACTTGAAAACAAGCTCATATATGTAGATTAAGACTTACTTATAAGTTAGTTTTGTGTAAATAAACAGACTGGAATTTCGCTTGGGTTGCTAGGCAACGGGCAGAAGTTTCCTGGGTTTCCTAGGTAATGGGCGGAGTTCCGCTGGGGTTGCTAAGTAACGGCAGAGAGCCAGTCAATAACTAGTAGATTTTCAAAGACACCAAAAGGCATCAACTTATTGTCAAAAACAGCTGGGTGTTTTTTTTTAATCTTGTCTCTTTAAGTGCTTTGTATTTTTTGAGACCCACATGGAAAAACAAAAACATGAAAAATGTGAATTTTTATTAGTAGTTTCCCTTTAAGGTAAAACGAGGCCAACTCACATCCAAGGACTCCAGGCAGTACCAGCAGAAGGCGTGTTTGCAGTTCTTGCACATCATCTGGGCGCAGCCCTCGTCTCTCTCGATGTAGACTTTACACTTGGGGCAGCGCTTGATGGGGGCGTCGTCCTCTTCGTTCTTATAGAAAGAGCTGGAAACCAGCAGGAACCCAGTTACATTACGTCTGACTCGCTTTTAAAATAAAAGCACATTATTTTAAGATGTGCTTCAAAATAATGTGAATTATTATTTGCAGATCATAATGCAAATAATTGTGTCATTTTTATAAAATAAAAAGAATTATTTTAAAGTCATAATATTACAAAAAAAGTTTCAAGATGTGGAACTTTTTTTGCAAAAGTTCCACAAAAACTTTTAAGTGGACAGATATTTATTTCTATCCACGCATTTTTACAGAGCTTTAGACAGTTAGTTGTTGTTTTCCTGGTGTTTCGGGGCTCCTGGTACCTGTTTTCCCCGGGGAGGAAGGAAGCGATGGGCGGGTTGCTCTCCTGGCAGGCCTGCCCCGGGTGCCAGGCGGCCTTGCAGGCGGAGCAGAACTCCAGGGCGCAGACGGCGCACTGGACCAGCTGAGGCAGAGCCGGGGAGTCGGTTTCTTTCAGCTGGCAGACGGCCTGGCAGCTGGAGGACGGGCACCACGTCCTGCACGGGTCCAACAGAACCTCTGGAGCCACAGCAGTAAATACATCACTGTTTAAAAAACTAAATTATGTCTAAACAGAAATTAATATTGTTTTAATCACTGCAAAAAAGAAAAACGAAACAGTTTCCTAATGAAGGAGAAAGTTAGGAGGTTGGCCCACCAACCAGCCGAGGTAAAGGCTTCAACTTTCAGGTTCTTTATTTCAGTCGATCTTTAGAGGATTTCATGAAACGTCTGGGTCGTCATCAGGTTTTATTCTCAAAACAACTTTACTCTATTGTGACTTTTCTCGTATTATTACAACTTTTCTCGCAGTAAGATGAGAAAAGTCGTAATTATTAAAACAGTAATAAGACTTTTTTCACATTATTGTGATTATTCTAACATTATTATAAGATTATCCAAGCATTATTACTATTCATTATTATGGCTTTTCCTCTAGTGCTACAAGAGAAGTAACGGTAATATTACTTTTTTCGCATCATTAAGACTTTTTTTGTGTTTTTTGACTTTACGTAATATGACTTCATTCTCGCAAACTTACGACTTTATTTTTGTATCGTAAAACTTTATTCACGTAATATTACTTTATTGTAATATTAAATAATATTGCTTTTCTTAAATATTACTTTCTCAGCTTTGCCCTAATCCTCCATCGTACGGCAAACCTTCAAACTGCAGAATAATTAATTATAATTATATTATATTATATAATTATGTGATGCAATCATTTGTGATTTTATTTTACAGCTGAATAAATATTTAGGTGACTTAATCAGCTGAAAATGCTTTTTAAACTGTATTTAAAGAATGTTTCTGTCACTTCTCATTATTTATATTACCCTTGTTTATTTTTCATTACACTTTAATATTAAATATCTAAATGTCCAAATATGTTAGTAAAACACAGAAACACTATTTAGTTATTCTGTTGGCCGATAAATAAACTGTCTTCCACTCCTTCTACAAACTATTTCAATTATTTGCATCTGCCTCCAAAGACAATTTTCTTTTCCTACTGGGTCAAAGTTCACGGATTGTTGTTCTTCCATTTTATTGCTTCTTCCCCTGTTTTCTCTGCCAAGAACCCCGAGAACACCAGAAGCACGTCCAACTCGTCTGAGACAGAAAAATGTTCTGGCTGTTCTGATCCAAACCAAATTAAACAAGAAAAATGTTCATCTGATTTAACTTCAGACACTGAGAAAAAAAATTATCTGTCTTTTTATAAAGCGTATGGAAATATCTGGTTTTAGCTCTAAATAATAGTTTCCAAATTCAAGCCTTTAATCAAACATCGGATTACACTTCATTACTAAACTGTCCAGTTTTGTAATACACACGTGACTGAAATTCAAGCATTTTCAAGGTTTTCAAGGCCCTGTCTGAATCCAGGAATAAACTCACCGCGTTCGAACTGAAGCTTCTTGTACCTCTGCATCATCTCCGTCGCCACCATGCACTCGATCTGCAGACACACGAGGAAATTATTCAGCTAACAGAAATACATCCATCATTTCAGGAATATCATCTTATTAAGCTCCAGTTTTGTTATTTTTCTTGCTTCTGAAATCAAGAGAAAGTTTAGTTACTGATGCCAAATAATGAAAAAATCTGATGGTATGATTGGAAATTTTATTTTTGCCGTTTTCTTCCCTTTTTGTTCAATGAGAGCTTCAATTAAAAAAAACAGTAAATTAGAAAATAAGATTAAGTGACGTGACTGTGTGCAGCTTAGTGATGTTATTCACTGTTTTATATCGGAGGCGTCCTGAAGAAGATTATTTCCACAAATTTCTTAGTTTAAAAAGGTGAAAATTTTAGACTTTTGAACATTTTCTGAGCTTCATAAAAGGGAAAACTCAAATTTCCAAGTTTTCTCTAGAAAATTTCTCAAAGTTCCAGTTTTTTTCTAGCAAATCTTTTGACTTTTTAAACTCAGAAATGTTGAGATTAATTTCAGAAATTTTCTAGAAAATAATTTGGAAATTTCAGATTTTTTATTGTAAATACTTTTGGAGCTCAAAAATCTCAATGCTTTTTCTAGAAAATTTATCACAGCAGTACCACCAAATCAAATTGTAAGTCCATCCCTGGATCTGATTCTTATTTTGTGGGAGGAAATAGAGAGAGGAGCAAACAGGGTTAGCCTCATTTAGTGGTCGATGCATCGAACGTTCAGGCTTTGTAAAGAAGAATCAATTTCACAGCGAAGGACCTGCTGAGAGAAGAGAAAGACAGGCAGGAGTAGCTGGGGTTTCATCAGCAGCAAGTCGATCAGATGCTAATTGATCAGAAACATAATGCTGCGGTGGCAGAACCACGATGAGCCTGTCAGTAAAGAACCGAACGGATCCGACCCACACAGAACGGGCGGAGCTGAGCGGCAGCTTTAGAAGGATGTAACAGGTTGCAGAAAGGATTTCTTTGACTTATAAACATGTTGCAATGTGACGACACGCCCCCAGCCGCCTGCTGGAGGGCAAAAAGCAGCTAGCTGACGATGACTAGCCATCAGGTTGTCAACACAACGCGCTAAATCTTAAATATACGCATGACAAAGAAAAAAAAGGATTCAGTGCTTTGCAGCTAATTAGACAACCAGATATGAAGGTCAGGAAAAATTTAATAAAAAATAAAACAAATAGCGAGGGAAGTAGGTCAGCTATGCTAGCTTGACTTTGACAACCTTAACATGGAGATGTGCTGCAGAATCTGATAATTTATTAATCATAAAATAAACATCAAGCCTGAAAAAATGTAACTGTAATGGACTGAATGATCAGTTCCTTGCGCGGGGAACTGCAGGTTTTTGAATCCTGATATGCTAGCAAAGCTGTTGTAAGTCGGTTGCTATGGCAATGGGCTTACCACAAAGAGTGAGAAAAGAGGATAATACAGGTGGTTTTCAGTTATGCTTCACTGGTTTTTCTGCATTATTTTCCCTTTACTGCCCAGCACAAAATCATGAATAATATCTACATCCCAAAAATATCAGGAAATATATATTTAAGTCATATAATACAGATAAATATCAGCTTTTGGCCATAACATAGTTTGCATTAAAACAGGATATCTTTATTTGGTACTAAAATAATTATCTTAAATAATTTAAACGCAACAACAAAAAACACTTAGTGAGATGAAATTGTTGAGGCTCATTTTCAAATTAAACCAATAACTAATAATTTATATGAATGAGTGTGTTACCATCAGGTTTCCCCATTATGTGAAAAGCAAAGGACTGAGAACACAGCCGTGAGGTACACCAGAAGTTTTCCAACTCGATCAAACTGTACTCAGCAATCACACAACTCACAACAACCCACCTTTTCTCATTGACCCAACATAAACACAATTTATCACTTTATGTTATGGATTAAAACCAGGGCCGGACCAAAATCAAAATTAGCTGGTCAGGCTGCTTAGTTTGCTTATGCTTTGGGCCGGCTCTGACTAAAATAAAAACATTTTTGGTGATGACAGTTTTGATTTTTACCTCATTTTCCTGCAAATGTCCTCTTTTAGGGCAGGCAGAGTCAGGACAGCTAATTGCAGTTTCAAGGCCTTCTTTAATCAGGAGCTCCACATACTGCTTCAGGCACTGGAAATCAAAAACCACAGGTCAGAGCTGCATAGAAAGTATTCACACCTCACAAACCTTTTCTCCTCATGTTTCCAGTGGAAATCCTCCAAAATGCTCCGGCTGTGAAACCAGAGCGTCCACAGCCAGGAAAAGTTTAACTTCAGCCTCTATTTAACTTCTTTCAGATTAGAAAAAATTGCAAAGTAAATAGTAGATATCAAGTATCAGATAGCAGCTCAGACGTGTTTACAGGGTCTCTGCCCTCTGTCATAATCTGTGGTGAGTGAACTCTGGTAACCGCTGCCGCCAGCCGGTTTGAGGAAATGGCAACTAAATTTAGAGCTTATTCTTGGTTAGGCTGTAAAAACCAACGGATGCCACTTTCTTTCTGTAACATCAAATGATAAACCAGAGTTTACTGAAACTATTTTGGTGGTTTTCACTGTGTTAAAATGTCACATTGCTTCATTGAATATACAGAAATATGTCTGGATAAGCCAGAAGTGATCATAAACCAAGATCTTTTTCACATTTACCTTTTTATCATTAATATATTTTATTAGGATGTTATGTGATAAACCACAAATGTGCTAATAGCAGAGCTAATTTTTGGTTTAGAATTTTAGCATTTTGGTAACTTTGTAAACTATTAGCACACTCAGTTTCCCTTAAGTTATTTTTTCCAGTTAGATTTGAATGCTCTAATAGTATAACTCATTTTTCACTTTTAGTAGCTTCACCTAAATCAATGTTTTGGATAAATTCTAATGTGCATGTAACCAAACTAAATTTAGCTTAGCGCTTTAATGCTTTAGCTAACTTTGTAAACAATTAGCACACTTAGCTTCAAAGTGACAGAATCTGTAAAACTCACCAGTGTGCAGAAAACACATTGGCACTGCGTGATGGTGGTCATCTGCTCCAGTGGAAACTCTCCAAGGCACAGTTTACAGGAAACCAGGGGGTCAACGGCCAACTCCCAGGTGGGCCGGTACCGTGCTGTGGTCATCTTCACCTCCACACAGCTGAGACAGGACAGAGGAGAGCCGCCGTCAATGTAAACACAGAATTCACATTATGTTGTTTATGCTGCAGTACATCCAGGGTCGCTGATGTCCAGCCAGTAAAGTCATTTTTGCACATTGAGTATCAATCATCCATTTAAATGTGAGGCAGAGCGTGATGAAAAGGAAGGCAAAATGTAGAAATAAGAGAAAACAGAAGGATAAAATGGAGAGAACGCAGAAAAAAAGCTGGTGTTTATTTTGGAAATGCTAACCTAGAAATAGAGCTAGAATTTCTAACTCCAGATGTTTACAGTTAGCATCGGGACCAAAACTTTTCTCTCAAGAATCGTGTTTCAAAATTAAAAGATGCTTCATTGTCAATTTATACGTCCATTCATCATCTTCCAATTTGTTTTATTTCTATAGCTAATGGTGCTAGCCTCTGCTAATGTTGTCAGCCTCTGCTAATGTCATTAGCTCTAGCTAACGGTGTAAGATCCTGCTAATGGCATAAGCTCAAGCTAATGGCCTCCGCTATACATAATGTAAGCTCTAGCTGGCTTTAAATCCAATTAACGTTAGATATAGCTAAAGGCACTAGCTCCAGCTAAAGGTGTTAGCTCTACTTGATAGCACTAGTTCCTGCTAGTTTCATTAGCTCTGGTTAATGGTGTAAGCGCCTGCTGATGGCTTTGCCAATGGCGTTCAACTCTGCTAATGTTGGTGCTCTAGCTAATGGCATTATCTCCATTAGCTAGATTTATTAGCTAATGGCGTTAGCTCCTGCTAGTTTTATTAGCTCTAGCTAATCGTATTAGCTCCAGTTTACATAATAAACCATAGATTACAAGCCGATCATGTTAGTTTGGTTCAACAGATGTCTTGTGTCTAAATGAAAGGATGTTTGCGGCCTGACCACATGGACCTGCATGACCTTCACATAAAACGGTATTTTTAACATTTTTGATATTTTTGAAGTAACTTATGAGTTTTTTCGTATCCCAAACACCAACTTTTAGGTTAATATGAAAACTACGACATATTCAGGCCAACATGTTCCAGTGGTCATGGATCGCTTTAAGGAAATAAGGGAAAAGCAGAGGACAGAGGCAGCTCATTTATGTTTGTCTCCACTTAATCCGTAAGTTAAAGATGTGCTTTGTCAGATTAAGCCTCATGGACTAATAAATGCACTCTGGAGTGAGTGAGCGCGCACACAAACCGGCCCTTTATATGCAGAGTGACACCAGTTTTCCTGCATAAACACCCAACGTCAGCCATGTTCCGCTTCATTTCAAACAACACACTTTGTGGCATTAAAGAAGAAAACAGCTCAAAGGCTTTGGAAAATCCTGTGGTCATCTACAACAGCCATCTAAGCCCACTGTGAAAATTCACTTTGCATTAAGTAACATGGCTGCCCCTCTTTCTGAGAGCCGGAACGGGTTATTTTGGGCCGTCTCGTCTCAGCCTGCAGCTGAGCGCAAACAGCTCCCACTCTGCTGTTTACAGGAAGTGGTCCTGCGCTCCCAGCGTCAGCACTATCAACCTCTCCCCTTGCTGCCTAGCAACCAGCCGGAGGAGGATTTCAGAGATGGAGGAGGCAACGAAGAAAGATGAAAAACCACAGATCAGTCTGCGTCAGCTTGCTGGTTGGCAGCAGAGGACAAAGAACGGGAGGAGAACGAGGTTCAAGAGTTCACAGCACCGATCTGTGGGCTCGTGCTGCGTCCATGTGCGACCCGGTAAGGCAGGAGGAAACGAGGAAACGGGCCGGATGTCGTCCAGAACCGATCCTCTACTTCAGTCACCACAAAAGATTCATATTTTAATATCTATTAATTAAAAATGGAAGAAAAAGAAAAGCTAAATGTACAAGCCTAAATTAAATTTGAGCTTATTCAGACCTTTGTAAATTAAGTTTATATTTCTTATGATGATTTAAGATTATCAGGATAAAACTAAAAACTTTTTAATGAGTTGCAATGCGTTTTCTTCATCAGTGGAGTGTTGTGCAATAAGCACACACAGAAGCACTCTAAATCTGGTTCTCTGCATACCAACATCTAAACAAATATCACTTTGGCCTCATCTGGATGATTCAGATACTCTGTAGGAAACTTAATGAGTTACAGTACATTGTTCTTCAGCAGTGGAGTATTGTGAAGTTACTATGGCCCCAAATGGTTCTCAAAGAAACACTGATCAGTTCATAAAGGTAAATCTAGGTTTTGCAGCATTAGAGGCCTTTAATAGGCCATTTATTAGGACTAAATCAACTGTGAAACCGCACTGATAGGCAATGCTAACAGATTTCTGCTTTTTTCCCCGTTGTTTTCAATTCTCTAAAGCAATCTGATAACATGATAAAATCTGACTGATACCTATTTCTATGTTTTTAAACAAAACCTCGATGTTTTTTTGGATTACTTGTCATCTTCTGTGTGCAGTATAACCGAGTAGAGATGCAGCAACTTTTCTCCGTTGGGCAACTTTCCACCCGTCACTCTAAGCAGTGAGTCAGTTCCTTGACTCTGCAACATATCTCATTTAATAATGAACTCTTCCTCCTTCACATTTCTTCATCATGTGGTCTGTGGGAGGACTGCGGAGAAAACTCCACACCTCGGCTCTGACTCATTCAGATCCTCATCCGTTCGTTCGTTTCCAGACTTCGTGTTGATCAACATGAAGCAGCCAGCAGTGGGGATGCTCCGCTATGAGTTTATAAAAACTTAACGACCAATCAGGGCGGAGAAGTGAACCGAAGAGGGAAGAGTGTCGTTTAGAAAGGAAATGACATCAGATTACATCATTTATTTAAAATAGAGATTCGCAACCAGACATTAAGTAAGCAAGTCATTTTATTTACGCAGCAACAGGGGCTGAACTAGACTGTGTGACTTGGGGCCCAACTTCCTGTTCAGACCAACACTGAAAACGTTTCAATATGGATTCTGGGAAACGGAGTCAAACTTGACTAGCTAAGCTTAAAAACAATCAATGATATATCAATATCAATATCAATAGATAATACATCTGACAGAATATTCACTGAACTCTGATCCAGAACCGCATAGCATTCTGGGAGATGCAGGCAGAGGAAAAGCCTCATCCTGGCCTTTCATTATAGGTTAGTTTTATTTCCTCATGACTTTTTGTTTGTCTAATTCAGTTAGTTTTAAGTAGGTCTTAAGAGTGAGATTTCTAAAAACAAAGGAATCTAACGTTGCGTTTCATTTTTACGTTTGGAAGCTCATTCCCTGTCACATAACCGGAAAAGCTGGTTTTTGACATTTCTCTGACATTCGGAAAAACTTACTTAATTTACCATAACTCCGGTTTTACTTGGCCTATTAACACAATTTAAAAACTGGTGTGTAGTTTATAATGTGCACTTTAAGCACAAGTTGAAAGTGAGACTGAGGGAGGCGGAGTCCTGCTGCTACGCCATCACAAACCAGACATGTAAAAAAGATGCTATAAGGCTATGGACCACTATGTTTTAATGGATCGATACTCGTGGATGAAAAATCGATACATTCCGAGGGGGAAAATATCGATACATATCGTAGAATCGATTTAATTATGCAACCCTTATTGATATTGACTAATAATGCAGCCATATCGTCCAGCCCTGAAAAAAACAAAAACAATAAATAAACAAAAACAAGATTAATACATCAGAAAACAGGTAGTTTCCCTCAACAGGGAGCAGCCTGTGGGTCTCTGTGTCGGATGAATGGGCAGGTCGGGGTAAAAAGTAATAAAAAATAATCAATAAGGTAAGAGCTGGGAGTCAAATGCAATCCTAAGTGGTTGTCCCCATGTGTCGGTCATCACTCTGAAAGGCTGCTCTTATATTAACAAGCTGCAGCATAATTTATGACCTAACGACTTAATGGCCCAGAGAGAAACCCACAAACATGCATTAAAACATGCGGCGGGTCGGGTTATGGAGGCCTGGAGGGCACCAAGACGGACAAAATAAATTAATTTATATACATTAGCAAAAGCTAAACTGCTGTCAGTTCTAAGAAATGTGACTGTTTTTGTATTTATTTTATATTGGAACAAAAAATATTACTTAAAGGTTTTGGGTTAAATGTTTAACCCAAAACATTTTTTTAAGTAAAAATCAAGTTTATTTGCATACAAACCAATTCAAAAATAAAAATAATGTTGCTGTAACTCATATCAATTCTTCAGAGTTATTGTAGATGGTGATGGTTATTATCAGGAAAAATCTCTGTAGCAGTCTGTGTTACAGTGAATGCGAAGAAGCCTCTGACTGAAGACACTGTTCAGAGAGTTTTACAGGAAACTAAGGGAGAAGTTAGGAATTAAATATACCAGAAGTTCACTGCAGATTTAGTTAAAAATATTCCTGATTTTCATCTCCTCATCTTTCCAGATAACTTTTAACAAACAAAAGTTTGTAAACAGATTTTTTTATTGGTTCATATAAATTAAGCTGTGGTGGAACAAAAGGTTGACTGAATATTAACTGTGCATAAAGATTTCATTTCTACATCCTGCAAACCAAAAACTTTCCCAATTTACTGCATTTTAAAAATAATATTGCTTTTGTTTACTGCTGTGGGAAACATTAAAGAATATTGAACATTTTCAGCTGAGTTGACGGTTTCCAGAGTGAAATTATATAACAGGACATCACAGTATTGTGTAAGACTCTGTTTTCTCACTGAATGTGGAAGCAAACTGCAGAGAGAGAGAGAAAGAAAGGGATCAGTCCATTTCCCTCCTGCACAAAACAGACGCCACTCAGCTGCCGCCATGTTGGACAGGGCATGGAGCGCGAGACAACGAGGAAACATTCCTGACAATAATCTATGAGAAGTTCATCAACAAGCTTTCTTTATTTCTAACCAGAATGAAAATGAGTATTAAATAAGTTAATTAAATTATCTAAATGACATATTGAACGTAAATGAGACCCAGATCGGCGGGTCGCTCGGAGAGGAGGCCATTATTCTGTAATAAGCAGCTCCTCCCTTGCCACTTCCTTCCTGCTTTTCCGTCCCTTTGGAACGCTACGTTTCATCTGCGCATTTCCTCCTGCTGGCGAGATTTCTAAGACTGTTGGCTCACCAGGAGGACATTTATTATAAACGAAATGAAAAATTCAATGTTTTTATGTAGGGGTGTCCAACGTGTGGCCCAGGGGCCATTTGTGACCCTTTGACGAATTTTGTGTGGGCGCTGACTGTAATTCAGGAATGGCACAAACGTGGCCTTCCTGCACTTCTTGTAATTTTCTTTTATGACGGCAAATTTTTAACTTCAAAAGCTGAAAATATTAAGTACAACACAAAGATTTTTTCTTCATGTTGGCCCCTAAACTCTTCCACCTTGGGGATTTTGGCCCTTCATGCAAAAAGTTTGACCACCCCTGCGTTAGGATGCGTTCACTCCAGTCCTGTTCAGTCCGTTTCCAATGAAGTCCGGTTCGGTCGGGGCGGTGTGAACGCGTAGTCAACCAGACAAAAATAAAACCTGGTTCAGTTAAGCTGAACTCTGGTTTGAGTTCATATGTGAAAGCCAAGCGGACCAAAGCAGGAAGTGGACTACAACGCACAGCATTCTGGGTAAATACAACGAAACAAGCGTGCTAGCTAGTGGTTTTTACCAAGGTAAACAGAAAAAAGCTTAACAAAGTTTGACGTCCGTTTTGAAGTTACGCTTATCGGCTGTTAAAAACTAAGCAGTTTAGATGTTTATTATTCATGCTCTTATTTTGAAGTCCGTTTACATAGCAGCTCCGTTTCCTCCCCTCAGGATCGCCACACGTAAAGCAAATGATACTTATTTGGTATCCAGAATGTGCCGCGTTTCGTTGAACAGTAAACTGTTTAAAATCTATTCTGGCAAAATCGGCCACAGTTTGCAAAACTATAAAACTGAAAGTGTGAGTTAAATCTCCGTTCCAAAGAATCACTTCCTGAAGCAAACAGGCAGATGTCTAATTAGTCCTGTCACAATAAGTCAATTCATCACATGACAAATTAAAATGAGATCAATAATTTCCATTTGAATGATTTATCGTTTTTCTCCTTCTACAAAATTGGATAATAAAAATCTTCAGTCTGGAGTTTTTGTCTTTTTTCGAAGGACAATTTTGTTTACAGACTTCAAAATACATTCTAATTGTTTTGTTTATTTATGTTGCATATTTAAAATATCTTCCAGTTCCAGGGTTACATGTTCATAATAAATGAACGTTTATTGCATTATTTTGCCATTAGCTTTATATCATTTATCGCAATAACTTCTGTGACAATTTATTGGCCAAATTATAACATTTAGAGGGAGATATACCATGTTGTGACACGTTCTGTATTACGGAGACCTAATTATAACTGGACACAGCCTGTTAAAAACCTAATAAAATAACAGGAAGCGAATGCCTAAATGAGACAAAGCAGATAAATATATTTCCACCAGTTTGGCTCAGAAAGTTAAATGTGAAGAGCCAGCGGTGAAATCAGCTGGGCTGTCGTTATGTTTGCCACCTGCCACAGAGAAAACAACCAAACAGGTTAATTATCATGTTAATGGCTGTTTGCCCAGTTTGGCCCACGCAGGCAGCAGGATTACAGGATTCACCCGACTCAGCAGCGGCTTTCTGCAGAAACCCGAGAAACGGGCTTTCCTCTCCTAAAAACTGACATGGATTTAAGGTTTTATGACAACATTTTGTGGTATAATTGTCACAAAGATAAAAGTGAATGCATGCACCGCATCCGTTTTAAAACTCACTTAAAACATTTATTTTTACCACTAAGCTGCACACACTAACTTTACATTAATTATATTTGAACTGTATCTATTTTTAATGATATTTTCAGTGAACAAACAGTGGAGAAAGTAGTCAAACGAAGAATGCTGATGATATGGACATAAATAACTGGAATTTATTGTGACAAAAACAAATCAGAATTCTTATAATTAGAAATTAATTAAGATAAATTTAATTTTAACAAATTAAAAAAATAAAAAGTTTCTCAAACTGTTGTTCTTGATGTTATGCAAAATAAACTTGACATCTTTAACTTTATTTGGTGGCACTATTGTGATAAAGATTATGATAAGGCACCATATGTTACTTATTTTTTAGGTAATCACTAGTGGTGCCGACATTTATTGATGTTCTCGTTGAACAAGAAGTGGAGAAAAATACAAAATTCAGGACCTGAGTAGAGATTAAGAAAATGACATCAGACAAATAAAAAAGTGATTTTTAAAAAGGAAAAAATAAAGATTTTTGATGCAGAATAAGACAGAAACTGCCAACTTTCTTAAGATTTCTGTCTTAAATACTCATTTAAATTGGTCTTATTTAATTTTTGGGCTACAATTAGCAAAAATAACAGATTAAAGTTGCAGCTAATGACTATTTTATTAATTTATTATTCTGGCAATTAATAAGAGTTGACAAATTCTGCAGATTTTTCTTTTAACCAACTTATCTTATACAATATACAAGAAAATCCAAATCATCAAATAATTCAGCTCCTATTTTAAACAACAAAATAAGAATTTTCCCCCTAAATGCAATAACAGAATTTGCTTAGTGAACAATTGATTAATTGCAGCAAAAGATGAATCTGCAGCTAATAATATGAAAAGCTCAGCCCTTTCTGTTTGACTTTACATCAGTTATTTTTCAGATTAACCAATTAATAATGAAATAAAACAAGATTTTATTAGTTTTATTTTTTACTGAATTTGATACAGGTGAAAGTAAAGCTGCCCGTTTGTTTCTGGGTAGGACACATTTACAGACAAAAAAAGGTTTTTCCTCATATATGTCTATATTGTTGTCCAGTTTTGGCCTAGTTAAAGCTCTGAAGACGTTGTTCTGACATCAAAACGTCACATTTTAGAGTCTGCATTCTCCAGTTAGCGATTAATCGCTCTCTAAATTAGCTGACGATTATTGCACTAATCGATTAATCGCAATTAATCGTTTCAGGACTATTTGAAAAACATCGCTCTGCTTCTAAGGACTCTAAGGAGCTTGAATTTTGAAATTGAATGACGAAGTGAATTGGTAGAGCTTAAACGTTGCTAAACGTGCGTCACATCTCCCGGTTGTGTTACGCAACTCCACACAGGAAGTCCAGAACGAGCGCACTTCCTTCAGAGATGCGTCGCTGCTCATGCAGTTGTCTCCTCGGCTAAGTGGAGACGACAGGAAGTCCACACTCGGCCAGCTCCTACTGACGGACGCAGAGAGCAAAGGGTCGACTCTGCTGCCAGCCTGGAGTCCCTGCAGCTTCAGCTATCGGCACGCTGCAGCCGAAACTAAACCTTCTGCTCTCATCTGGGAGAGCTGGGCGATACGAACCTGACATTTATCACCGTACTTTACTGTGCTATGTCTTTTTAGGCTGCATATCCATTGACCATATTATTTACGTCTCGCATGAACAAACTTATTTAAGCTCAATTTTAATTGCCTTTCTTATTTCATGGAAACAGCAGTTGGAAAATTTTTATTTCGACAAAAGTTTGACATATTTGTAATGGAAACGCAGTTTGTGCATCACCACAAACACAAATATTAGTTTTAAAATGTTTCTTTAAGACACCAGTCACATAAAGACGTGAGATTTTATCACTAAACTTCACATTTATGTTAAAACTTATTGGTATTTATTTATGTTTTTTTGAACAAACAGTGGAAAGTCGTAAAACTATAAATCCTGACAATAAGGCGTCATTAATTAGGATTAGTCGACAATGATAAATCAAAATTCTTATAAGAAATGTATCACGATAAATGACAAACGATACAATAAGTATAGAAATCATGATGATATAGGAGACAAAAATAAGCAGTTTGGTTTCATGAAGGAATAAAGACTAATAATTTATCTTCATAAAAGTGTGACTGTAATCTGTATCTGTGACACTGTGTTTTTCTCCCAGGCTCTGACATTTGGTTCCTGTTGTGAGACATAATATGGGATCATTTGCAAACAGCAGAAGGAAATGAGATCTGCTCAGAAATATTCAGTAAAGGCTGATTTTAATCAGCGGAGTGAGCCGGGTCGTCTTGCTCCAGGAAACGGAGGAAAGATGCAACAAGAAGCTTGTTCAAGTATAAAAGGTTTGATCCTGAAACTGCATCAAACCTTCTGGAAAAATAAGTCTAGAACTACCAAAATGTAGAAAAAAACGACGTGCAGGGAGTAAGAGGTTTAACTAAAACATGACATAAGATTCAGACATGCATAAAATAAAAACAGGCGTGCACCAAGGCACAGTTCTTGGTCCATCTCTTTTCAGATTTTAGTGTAATAAACAATTTGCCATATTCAGGCTTGTGTTTAGATTTAGAACCAAAGCCTGATCAGAACTAAAATTCAGACTGGGTCAGAATTTCATGTATTAAGCCTGCATACAGCACAGAAAAAACTAACCGAAAATGAAAGAATATAAAGTTGGGTTAGTTTATTTAGTCTAAATAGAAGAAGAGACGTTTTGTCCTCAGGTGCAGAAGTTAAACTATAACGCATGTTACAGCACATGTGGCTCCGCTCCCATCAGTCACACATCCCAGATTTCCTCTCGACTCATCCTGCGGTTACAACAAGCGACAAAATGGAGTAAAAAACTGAAACGTTTACAAAACTAAGGTCTGGAAACATTTCCAACTCTAAGAGCAAAAAGGCTGGAACGTCAAAGATCGGTTGGAAAAGTAAAGAACTGAAAATAATGTCCAATTATTTTGTCATATTTTCACATTTTCTGTCAACATTTTACGTTTTTTAACACAAAAGCACAGTTAGCTGCTGCCCCAACAACCAGGCTTAACAAGTTTTCAGAGGGAAACCCTGAGGTCACTAATGTGTTTAATAAAAAACTGAAACAATAAGAGTGTGTGCCGCAGAGCGCCGTCATTCTGCGGGACAATAGAGTCTTCATGGTAAGCAGAGGGGAGAGCGCCACTCCAACAGAGAGACACTCACAGGCTAATCCGTGGCGCAGCGTCCAGCGCTCACACACACTAATGCTCACACACACTAATGCTCACACACACGGCCTGAACTGTCCCAGGAATCACCCACCCAGGATTTTCAGACAAAACAAGAGTCTGCAGTCAGCCTGACCCCAGATTCTCATTCACAGAGAGCACAGCGAAGAGTTCACGACGATGGACGAGATACTGTGTGGAACGACTGTGATAACGATAAAGATTTTGATTAAAAATAATATCTGTTACTTATTTTTAGGTAATAAATAGTTTTGCAGGACAGCGGCAGCATTTATACCACCATACACACAAATATTGTTAATGAAATAATGTAACGTATTCGAAACATGTTTCAAATACGCTACATTATATGAACAGAAAAAAGGAGTACATTTCCGTCAAGTTTCAGAAATTTTCTAGAAAAAAAACAATGCAATCTTTCCTCCAAATGACAAAACTCAGAAATTTTCTAGAAAATCTACAAATTTGAAAACTTAAAAATTTGCTAGAATAAAGTGAGAATTTTTTAGAATAATCTCAGAAATTTTGAAGCACAAATTTTGAATTTCTGAATTCGAAACATTAAAGTTATAAAGCTATAAAAAATAAACTTTTGAAAAATTATAGAAAAATTCTAGAGAAAACAGAAATGTTGGAGCTTGAAAAGTCAAAAGTTTCTCAAAAAATTTCGGAAGTTTTGACCTTAATTGCAAAAAACTTATAGACAAATCTCTAAATGTACTAAGTTCAAAAAGTTGAAAAATTGCTAGCTCAGAAATTTTCTAGAAAAAATGTGGAAATTTCTGGTTTCAACAGTCAAAAATTTTCCACTTTTGAAACTCAGAAATTTCAAATTTTTTTCCAAATTTTCTTCTAGAAAGTTTATCAGATTAATCTCAAAATTTCTAATATTTTCGTTGTTTATTTACTCTGTTTTTATCTCTCTCTCACTGTTACAGAAATAAGCTTCTTCAGGAAACCACTTAAAAAAACTAAAACTGGTATTTTAACATTGACTGATGATTAATATCACTAAGCTGCATTTAAATCTCATTTTCTGATTTACCAATTTATCATTGAACAAAATGGGAGAAAATATCAAACACTTCCAATCATGGTGTCATTTTTTAAATTTAACATCCATAACAGAAATTTTGCAAGACAATGATAAATCAAAATGAAGAAATCAGGACATATTTTACGGGTCTCAGGGAAACCGTGGGAGGAGGAAGCTTCGACCTGACGTAGGAAAGGGTTCGACTTCCTGCTGGGTTCGCCGCAGACACACAAAGGATGTGAACCCATCAAACGAGAGGAAAGGAAACCCCTTCAAAGGTCGACGGAGAGCCGAAAACAGCACCCGAAACTTAAATCAGAGCAGGGAGCTGCGGTGTGAGAAGACACTGAGCCTCCCTTTGAGGCCTTTTGTTCCAAATCACAGCGGCATTTAGCCGAACACAAACTGGACCGTCCAGGTTTGATCCAATTTCCATCCGGTTTACTGGAAAACCGAGAATTCAAATGCTCAAAGATTTAGAATATTGGTATTTTGGTTTAAAGTTGAGTAAGATGCCAGGGTCAGGTCTGTCATAATAAGCAATAAATCAGTTCATCCAGTAAAATTTGTGATTGTGACAAATTTTTAGTAGTTTCAAAATGCCAAAATACTGAAAAAAACAAAAAAACGACTTTAACCCGCGTAAATTCACATTTAAAACACTGACTGAGAACCTGAATGAATGATGTGAGTTTATGTTTTATACATTTTCAAAGCTGAAATTATGGGATGGTCTCATAAAAGGGAGGGACTGATTTAAATGTGAAGATGCTTCAGTTCACATGACTAATGTACAGAGGCCATTAACACGATGATTTATTCATGTTTTGGCCAACATGTGATCCGTCCCAGATGAGAATCCAGTCCTGGACCAGCAGGTTGCCATGTTTGTATGTTGGGACACAGAAAACATTTATGATATTAATTATCCGACATCGGCCCAAATTTTCATATCAATGCAAATCTAGCTGCAATATTTAACTTTTTTCCTCTTTCTCCTCTGTTCTTCCATACTTTAAATCGGGGTGTCCAAAGTGTGGTCAGGGGGCCCCAAATGCCCTTACCACCAATTTTTGGTGGTCGCTTGTCTGCATTTCAAAAATGCTACCGATTTGGCCCTGCAGTGGGTAGCACAAGAATTTCATTGACAAATTTAATTCTTCTTCAACGGAAACTGTTAAGCACAGAGAACTTTTAGTTTAATTTCAATTTTAAAGTAAATTACTTTTTGTTATAAAAAGAATTACTAAATAAATGATTAGAGTACATTATTTTTTTCTATTAAAGTTGGGTAGCAGTTGTTTTTTTAATTGTGATTTATTAATTTTAAAAAAAGTAATTAGAAAAGTAAACACGAACCAGTAAAAGTCTAAACAAAACCCAGAATAAAACAAAAGACACAAAAAAACGACATCAAATATTTCCTCACTGAAGCAGGTGGTAAATAAAAAAAATAACAGAAAAGAACAAACAAACAAAAAATAAATTAATTAAACACAAAACAAATAAAATGGGGCAGTTAAAGGGATTAATATATAAACTAAATGTTTTTCTTGGGTTTTTTTTTTTTTTTTTTTTTGTAAAAAGTTAGGAAACTGTTTTTATTAAGACCAAAATAAAACCACTTTGTTGCTTAATTAAATTATTGCGTGTTTAATTTATTACCGAGCAGATAAAAGTAATCCAGAGAAAAATTATTTTGGTTTTTAAGTTGGAAAAACTATAAATTTTAAGCAGTTTTGGCTTGATTGCTCCATTTCTTGAGTTTGCATACTCTGTTTCTAAATTAGTTGATTACTTCAATGACCGATTAATCATGATTAATCCGATTAATCGTTTCAGCCCTGCTGCTCGTCCTGCTCTCAGGAAGCCATTAGGTGTGTTCTCCTCGTGTTTGTGTGACTCACTGAACTCTGCAGGCTCCCAGCCACGCAGCATTACTGAAATGCTAAATCTTGGAAAGTGTCAGCCGGTCAGCAGATTCCAAGGAGCGTTGCATAACGGCCGTCTCATTTTACCTGCGAGAGCCGCTGCCGGGCAAAAAGCACGCATGCATCCCATGTTGCTTCACCTGGAACCCGGCGCCACCCTCATCATTTCAAACCCCCAACAACAGCAACACACCGGAACGTTGCATAAGCAGACAGACAGACGGACCCTGAAGACGGACTGCACCCAAACGGTCCGTTCCACCTTTGGGTTGAATCCACGGCGGAAGAAAGGAGCGATTGAGTGAGAGGGGAGGCGTTAGCCTCGTTACCTAACCAGGTAACATCAGACATGCAGAGCTGGGAAGCTACTCAACTACATCTACTGAATGACTTCTTTGAACAAATGTACTTTTAGGAATATTTCTACTACGCTGTGATTTGAGTAATTTTATTATGAAGTATCTCTAATCTTATTTAGGTAAAATTTCTGTGTTTTTTTACCCACTGAATAACAAACAAACATGTTTTAACCAGAAACTCATCAGACACACACTGGCAGTTCCTGTTAAAGTTTAAAAAGTTTTTATTGACAGAAACTGATTTAGAAAAATGTTGTTACTTTTTGTTAGTTATATGAATTATTGACATTTTCTCCTTAAAATAGCAAAATTTCCACTTAACTTTACATTTTGGTCTGTTTGATGATTTAATTCTTAAATAGTAAATGATTTATAATTTGATCAATTAGTCAGAACTTGAGTAGATTTTTAACAAATACTTTTTACTTTAACTTGAGTAAAAATATGTTGAAGTAGTTGTACTCTGTCGATGGTGTAATTGTTGGGTACTCTGCCCTCCTCTGCACCAGACAGGCCGTGAACTGGGAGTAATTGGGTCCCAGTTTCCAATCTGCTTAACGCTGAGATTGCTCTCCAGGCCAAAACTTATTATCAATACCTGTGAAGGTGGCAGCTACACATTTTGTTTCTAGCGGTTTGGAGGCTGATCAACGATCTTTATAGAAGCGGTATTATGTGTTTACAGGCACATGGTGCCATTTTATAGCACAATCAACCAATTATCTTAGCTTCAGTTGTTATAAATATGCTACAAATATGAGTCAAAAGAAATTTGACTTTGTAGTTTGAAATTGGGCCTCTGTCTCTTTAAGAAGCTCCTGCTCTTTCTGAATCTCTGCCTTCAGGAAGTCATCACAACATGGCTCCTCTATTAACGTTTTTTCCAGCGTTGCTCTTAGAAGTACCTCCTATAAGGACAGCAGTTCCACCAGGTGTTTGCTAATTGCTGTTGGCTAGTCTGAAGGAGCTGACAGGGGGCGGAGCTCCACCTCGAAGGCGAGGCGGGGTCCAACCAGGCACAACTGAACGGTTGCCATGGATAAAAGACTCAAAGCAACAACTGCAGGTCTATGTTTGATGAGGGAAAAGCACTGTGATGGAAAGAAAACCAAAAATCTATTTTACTTCATTCGGCCCCTTACAACCTGCTGACGCTGATTATGCCCAATATTTTTGTGTGAAGAGTTGCTAAATGTAGTAACAAGTCAGCAGGAAAGAGCCTTTTTCCCCCTGTCCTACCAACACAAACGTAAACAGAGAATCTCACTTTAATATCAAAATGAAAGGTAGCATCAAAATGTTAAGTGGAATAAAAATGTTTTTTTGATTGTGCAAAGTGTGGTGACTATGGCTGCCACGATAATAAAAAATATTGGCTGGACGATAAATTGTCCAGAAGTTGTTGCAATAATCGATCACATCATCATAGATCAAAAAAAGCTAGTATGAAAATTAATCGATTATTTGTTTCAGCCCTAGTTGGTTTTTAATCACATATTTTGCTAAAGTCCGCAGAACCAGAGAACCAGTTCAGCTGGTAATGACAGCATGGATGTCGCCTGCTCTTCAGAATGGAAATGTCAGGGAACTGAACGACCTTTCAGATCCATTCCGTGTCCCATGATGCTCCCAAAACCTCCGGAATGATTCTTTCTGGGGTCATTATAAACACCGAAGAACAGCAGATTTCAGGGAGGGAAAGTGGAGGATTGGAGAAAACGCAGAGCTCTATAAATAAAACCAAATTAGCAGCTCGAAGAGCTCCCGCTGCGCTACGGTGGATGAGAGCCTTACCTGGTCTCAATAGTTTGACCTCAGGAGGGTTGAAAAGATGATCTCCTGAATTGGATTAACGCCGCCGAGCCGTCAGTCAGTCAGTCAGGCGGAGGGGGAGGGCAGCCGCGGAGGGGTGATGCCCATCCTCACGTATCCGAGTCCGGGCCCTGACGAGGAGCAACAACCTCCGAAAACAAGCAGAAGCAGCGGGGAGGGGAGTCCGGGCTGCAGCTGACCCTCTCCTCTCCGGCGGGGAAGGGGGTTGTTTTCACACCGCGGAGGCTCCAAACTCTCGATTTCCGGGGAGGAAGAAAGCGACGTCCAGCCGTCAGGATGCGACGCAGATCCCGCAGAAAACAACGGACTATCCTACTGCAAGGAAATCCGGGGGCGGCGTGTTTACCTCCCCTCCGTTCCTGCTGCCGTTCTCGGTGGGGAATCAGCTGCTGCTCGCTGAAGAGACGCCATTTGTCTACAAGGAAAGGCTTCCAGTGCGCAACACTGCCGCCCACAGGCGAAGTCAGGACCTGCAGCTCTTTACATTCCGGACAGCTCCCTCTACTGGCTGAATGGTCCCATTACACCAGTTTAAGGCTCAGATCATTTTGGTACCTTTTTGCAGTTTTGTTTCGGAAATTGAATTATTTTTATTCACCATTTCCAAGAGTACAAACAACAAAGCTGTAAACATATAAATCACGGAATATTTCTGTCATCATGTCTGTAATATCTGATTTTTTTCATATTGATGTATTTACTGTAGAAAAAAAGGGATAATTTCGGAAAATAAAATAAGATAATCCTTTATTATTCCGACATTTTAAAAAATTTAAGTTGATATTCCAAAAAAAGAGCGGCAGAATTGAAAACAGCAGGTAGAAAAAACACAATGCAAGCTATCTGACAATATAAATATGAAAAAATATATAAATATATATGCATAATAATACATACAAATTATATTTATATTGATCAGATATTAAATAAAACTGAAAGTAACTAAATAATTGTAAACAAAATAAATAGAACAAAAATAATATGTTTAAATCAAGGATAATTATTTCTGTATTTGTTTATTTAATTTCCCACTCCAGTTCATCATGAACTTTGTGACTCTTCCCTCCATTAAACTCATATCTGGCCTGCTGGTGTGGCGTATGTTTGAGTTTGATAAACAAAACTGGCAGTAAATTATCTTATGATGGGCGGTAACACTATGGACAGCTGGGAAACATAAATTATTTAAACATGGAGAGAGTTACATATGACCTACATGGTATTAACACCTGAATAATTCGAGGTGTAAATAATTTTATCATTTAATTATTTGAGATTTACTAAAAATATCTTCATATCAGACTGTCACAATTTTTCAACATTTAGCATATTTCTAATAGCATGACATTTAGTCAGCAGTGCTAAAAAGTATTAAACATGCATCACATTTGGAGCTGATGTTTAGTGAATGCAAATTATGTTTTTACTTCTACTTGATAAGATAAAAAAGTGAAAAACGACTCACATTATGAATTTAAAACAAAAATTTAGTTTGGAACTAGATATTCAACCTGCTAACTAAATATTTAATTTTTGCAAAACTATTTATTTAAATATTTTGTTTGAAAATGTGACATTTATAAATGAATATCATGGTGAAAACATGACTTTGAAAAATGAACTCCAAGCTAAATAACCCAAATTATTGACAGTATAACTAAAAGCATGTTAAATCAATCGTCTTTCTTTAATACTTATTACCAATGTTTTATAAAATTTTGATTTGAACTGCATTTTTCTTTATTTTGACTTGGGTTGTTCATAAAATAACTAATAAGTGAATTTGGACAAAGTTACTAACTATATGAGTAAAAACCTTTCGATGAAATCTGTTGTAATTTAGTGTCATATAAATAAATTTAATGAATCAATATGAGGTATGACACAAAGTTTACAGAGGTTACAAACAGAAATACAGACATTAAACCACAAGAGAAACACAAGGAAAAGATTACATGAAATAATTATTGGTAATAAGAAAATGTAGGACTTAATTAAAAGAAGAGAAACTATGAAAATGCATGAAACTGAGTAGATAAGGGGAACATTTACACAGAGAAATATGAAATAAAGAAGTTTATAAAATTGTTAAAGTTGAAACATTGAATCCAGTCAGCAAAACTAAAACTTTAATTTAAACTTTACATCAACAATACAAAAAACTTTACAACACACTCAAAGCTTATCTTAATCTTAAGACATTTACAAAAATCACACCTGAACATGGTAACACTTCTAAAACAAGCTGCAAAGTGAAATAAGTGCATAAAAGCCGAGAAGTTTCCGATTTGTAAATTTCACCAGTCCAGCTTCATGTCAGCTTTGCTCCAAACGTATTTCCCGCCTCTCTTCAGAAACATTTTCTCATCGAAGCCGCTGAAGCTGATGGCGTCCTTCACGCCGACGTCCAGGATGGATTTGGACGGGTCCTTCCTTCCCTCCCGACAGTCCAGGAAACGCATCTGGAAAAACAGAAAACAAACTTTGAGTCTGACTTCATGGAGCGAAAGAAAACACATTTAAAACAAATCAAACAAAAGAAGACAGAAGAACCCATGGTAAGACTAAACAACACTCTTAATATTTTAACCTGAACATATGCAATGCTGCAAAGCTAACAGTGTTAGCAATAGAAAGTACTTACATATTCGTCCAGGATCAGGTACGAGTTCCTCATCTGTTAAAGCAACAAACAGATTTTAATATCACATTCTGGAATGAAAAGAATCAAAACTACAACAGAAAGTTATGTATGTTTTAAAAACTGACTGCAATGTGAATATAATGATTTTTATTTCCAAGCAGTTATGAGGCATGGAGGGAAAAAAAGTGCAGCAAGTTGCCAGGTAGCAACTTGTAGCAACTTGTTACCTAGCAACAACAAGTTGTTACTAGGTAACAACAAGTTGTTACAAGTTGCTAGGTAACAACTTGTAACAACTTGTTACCTAGCAACAACAAGTTGTTACTAGGTAACAACAAGTTGTTACAAGTTGCTAGGTAACAACTTGTAACAACTTGTTACCTAGCAACAACAAGTTGTTACTAGGTAACAACAAGTTGTTACAAGTTGCTAGGTAACAACTTGTAACAACTTGTTACCTAGCAACGACAAGTTGTTTTTGAAACAACTCATTAAGAGAATTCATTTTCAAAATGTTTAACAGCACAGTTACATGGGCAGTGGAAATGCAGCTAATGTCAGAGCTAAACACCTAAAAAAGAAGAAATAAATAAAAGCACTTTTATTGTGATCACAACAGTACGGCAAAATATCGTGTTCTATGAACTACCTATGAGAGTGAAAAACAACTGTTGCAGTCAGAGTTAGCTAAAGCGTGTCAGTGATCAGATGCGTAACGAGGTTCAGTCTCTTACCTTCTCGTTGGACTCTGGAACGAGACAGGAAACGGCACTGTGGTGGTCCAGGAAGTCCTGGAACTGCTTGTCAGTGATGACGAACCTCTCCGCCTCCCTCAGCGCCTCCTCTCCAGCGTTCTCTCCATCGATCAGCAGACACTGGAACACCTGAGCAAAAACCAGGAGAAAACAGCAACCCAATCAGCTTTCCTTCTAGCTGTGACACGTTTTAAAACATATAAACTGTTTTTACCTTCCAGCGGACCGGATTGAGCTGGTTGATCTGTTCGGTCATGTCTTCGTGAACGTTAAAGGTGTTGATAACCGAGTTGATCTTGAACGCCACTTTGTATTGCTGACACCAGCTGCGGATCTTGAAGAGGTTCTCGATGTGACTCTTGTTGCCCTGACATCTGCCGATCATCTGGTTGGTTTCTTCATCAAAACTGTCACAGGAGATTGCCAGGATGTCCAAAAAGTCTCCTGCACAAAGCAAATGATGAGAGTTTATTTACGGTGGCCCAGAAGGGTCAACAAAATGCAAAGAAACAACAAAACCTAAAATGCACGTTATGCTAACACACAACAGACGTTATGCTAGAAGTTGTGCTAGTATAACTACTTGTAGCATAACTTTATCGTGTCTGTCCTTTCTTTATTTACTTTGGTCATAAAAAAAACAGTCGACCAACATATTTTTACCTTCCACTAAACTTCCCACCAATAGCTGTGTTTCCATTACAAATGTGCACAAAACTTTGCTGATATTCTGCTAATGTAAAAAAAAAAAACAATTTCATAATTGCGGTGTGTCCATTAAATAAGAAATGCAATTAAAATCACGTGATTTCACGTGAATCATGTGAATAAGTTGTTCAAACAATGTCATTAAAAAACATGTAGCACCATCACCCTCCAACCACTTCCTGTATTCTTCGTATTTTCCCAGTGGTAACAGCCAGTTGTTAATCATGTGATTAAAAAAGTTTCAATTGGAATTTTGCTGGATAAACCCATTTCAATAGGTCCGCAAAAACGACCTCATCAAAACTTTTCATAAAAAAGAGAGATTTTAAGAAATTGGTCTTTTTCAATTAAACTTATTTTTGTAATACCAATTTGCGCAATTGGTGAATGGAAACGCATCACTGAGTTTTCATCACTGAAAATACTAAATTATATCCGTCTGTGCCATAAATATATAAGTTTCACTTTTTAAACTACTCAAATAATTGAACTTTTCATTCATGTCCTGACTTCCTGAGCTGAAGCTGGACCTCACCATATTTCTGGAACCATTTCTCTTTAATCATGCTGCCATTGCTGACGATGCTGACGCTGGGGAGCTGCAGCTCCGCCTTGCAGTACTGAACCATCTTCCCCAGGAAGTCTCCCCGTTCATGCAGAAACGGCTCCCCTCCGGAGAAATTGATCTTTTCCATCCCTTTAAACCACAAATGTTACTTTCATTTAGTTTTGACCAATAAAACAGAATTTTATGCTTTTAATCCGTAAATATTACCTGCTTCTTTTAGAAGTCTGAGCCCCTTCTTGGCCTCCTCCAAAGGAAGGACGAAAGAAGTTTTTGCGGTGTGAAAACAAAACCCGCATTTATAGTTGCATTTGCGGGTAAAGTGATAGTTGACGCTGGTTGGGGTCGTCACATCCAAGTCTTTGCTTTGCTCCGACTGGCTGTTCGCGTCTGAAAGCAGGGAGTTTGTGGCCCCGCAGGCTCCTTTGGACCAGGTAAAAACTTTGGAAAAGACTCCCGAAAAAATGCTGAGGATGGTGTTGATGCAGAGCTCCAGCAGGGCGCCGGCAGAAACTCCAGGCATCTTGAAATCAGAAGTTATTATCCGGTTGTTGAACCTGCAGACTGCGTGATCCTGCAGGGCGGCTGTTTAAATAGAGGCTTGGCCCCGGAGGCAGTCAGCTGAGTAAGTTTCTGTTTACAAACATCGAAAACGAAACCAGATCAGGAGCCGACGACGGAAAAATGTGACTGTCCTGGTTTGGGTTTCTGAGAAGAAATGATTAAGATGCATAAAATGTTTTTCATTAAGTGCTTCAGATGGCTCTTGATAACAACTGCAAAACAAGAAATGTAACTGAAATGTTGGCAAAAGTCGCTCTATTGATAACCAGTGGCGCCAGTAAGGGGGGGCATATGGGGACCCTGACCCAACCTGCTATAATATGTTTATGAATGGATTTTAGAGAGAAAAGTATGAAAATGTGTATTAATATTAATATGTTTTCATTTTTAATGCCTGTCCCTGTTACTCACCTTGCCCTCAAACCACCATAATCACATATTAGAGTGAAAAATTAGGCGCATTACAGTACTTTAAAATTATTGTCAGTTAATTTTGCTTCACTTAAAAACATGTTTCATGAACAGAAAGACTCTCACACTCGTTCTTATTTGCAAAGCCCACAAATAAAAACACCTTTTACGTGACTTTTAAAGAGTTAGTATTGTGTAAAATCAACTTTTTAAAATCTTTACATCATGGTATAATGTTATTCCTTCATCAAAAACAAACATGGAGTGATGCTTTGATTTTTTGAGAAATGCTTTAATCACCATGGTAACCACTCAGATGGCTGACACACCTGGGTGGATCTAGCTCCGCCTTCACAACAACGCTCCTTCTCAGAGCTGAAGTTCCTACACTTCCGCCTCACAGAGCAGCTCCTACAGACTAGCCAGCAGCAATTAGCGAACACCTGGTGGAACTGTGCATCTTATGATCTCATTATGCGATCTATTTCTCAGTGAGACAATGGTAGAAATGTTGTTAAAGGCTTAACAGAGGAGCTGTGTTGTAAAGACTTTTGGGAGATGGAGTTCAGAAAGAGCAGGAGCTTCTTAAAGAGACAAAGGCCCAATATCAAGGCATTAAATTAAATCTTTTTATGTCATATTTGATATATGTGGGATTATTAGAGTATCGGTGCAGAAATAGCTGCAAACCAAAGTCTGCTTTGCTGCTTACAAAACCGATTTTGTAAATAGCTTTCAGTTTCTATGCACCACAAATCTGGAATAAACTTCCAGAAAATTGCAAAACAGCTGAAACACTGAGATCCTTTAAGTAAGGCTAAGGCCTTACCTGCTTATAGTTACCTTTGATTAGTAGCCAATAGGACATTGATCATCATATTTCATGTGTATCGATGATTTTTGATAAAATTTAATATTTATTGTTTGATTTCATAGCTGATGACTGAATGATGTTTTATGAAGTAAATAACTTTGAACTGCCTTGTTGCTGAACACAAATAAACCTGAACTTGAACTTTGTAACAAACAATAATTCATCATTGTGGTGAAGCTGGGCTTTTAAAACTCTGGGTAGGGTGCCAGTTTGCTACGTATCCAAGCTCCTGCACAGAGAACACATTCGCCTGATTTTCTTCTAAAGCTACTTTTGTTTTATCATATCTTGAGTTTGCTTTTCTAGAGGGAACATCATCACTCTTCAGCAGCTTACAGACATGGTTTGGTTGCCTTGAATTTTTTTATATTTCTTTAGTTTTCAAAATTTCCAACATGAAATAAGTAAAATTTTGAAGTTGAAAAAAGTGGTAAAAACCAGCATATGTTCACCCTAAATACATGAACTGGCAGGAAAATGTTAAATTATTTCCAATGTTTTTTTTGTTTTTGTACTGGAATGATCACATGCATATTTAGTCATGCATATATTTTATCACTCTGTATTTTTGTATTTTTAATGTAAAGCACTTTAACTGCCTTATTGCTGGAATGTGCTACATAAATAAACTTGGTTGATTGGTTTATTTCAGACTGATATGCAAACTTTTATGCTGACTTTAATCAGTGTCGACGTGCAGAGCCAAAGGTCTGAAAACATTTTCAAACTCGAGTTTAACTTTTGGATTCAGAGGAAACGTTTATTTGCTGCACCCTAGAGGCGTCGCCTGTAAGTTTCGTTTTTCCTTCTCCGCTCGGTAACTTTCGTTTTCCTGACCACAGCCCAGCCGACTGCAGCTACACTGAAACCCGCCGACACCAGAACCGGAACATGGCCCGGCACCTGAAGCTTCTCGTCCAGCGGTGGTCGTCCCGTGTTTTCTCCGTGGAAGTGGACGGAGCGCCGCGGTACTTTGGGGTCAGAGAGCAGCTCCGTGGGGAACCGGTGCCGCCTGATGTGTTCAGTGAGGTCCAGAAGCAGGACAGATGTTACTCCCTGCTGGTCTGCAGCGGGGACCGGGTCACAGGAGACAGGTTTCACTGGGAGCTGAGAGACCGGCTGAAGACTCAGCTGCCACCGGGCTCCGGGCTCCGGTCCATGTCCTCCTTCATCCCGGACCAGAAGGGCTCGCTGCTCAAAGGGTATTTCCTCCAAAGCCGGGCTGGGAATTCATCGCTGATTGAGGACATTTTAACAGATTTGGAGCAGAGAAACCCCGTGTTGGTGTGTTCATACTCCCAAAGTGAAGACGGCCAGCAGTGGACTCAGTGTCTCTGGTACCAGTCTGAGGAGAACCCGGTCAGGTTCTGCGTGGTGCCTTCAGAAACACCAAAACATCATCCATCAGTTCTCAACATGATCAACTCTGATGTCTTCTACAGCCTGGAGGAGGCCTGCGACGTGCTGAAACAGGTACACTTCAACAATATCAAGCTAAGTTGCAACATTTTGCACAATGGCGCACTCATGCGGCAGAGAATGGTACTGCAGGGTCTCCAGATCCTGAAGATTTAAGTTCAGCGTTTAAGTCAAACATTTTGACGTCTTTTATGAAAACAATGTAGGAACGGGATGTAATTCATTGTAAAAATGATTTTTATGTGTGCAAATGTGGCTCATTTGCTGTATTAAAAGAAAAGTTTTTATTTTCTCGATTATTTAACACATTTTATTCTAAGTTTTAAGAACAACATTTGGGTCACTTTCTGTTAAAAATGATCTCAGCCGGCTGGTGAGAGAAAAAGTAGTTTGGGCACCCCTGGTTTAGAAGAAAGTATATTTTTATTGATTTATTCATTTTATTTTGAAGGGTCATAGCAACTTTGCTCAGATAGTGCAAAGGCAAAAATGAGTTTTAGGGTTGTAAAGTGTCCTAGTCAAAATCCAGACCTACGTCCAGACCTACGTCCAATTGAGGATCTGTAGCCAGACTTTAAATTTGACAGATTTCACAGCTGTTCTCCATCCAGTCTCACTGGCGTTGAGGTATTTTGTCTTTACGTGTTCAAATACTCACTAAAGTCTCAGATTATTACCTCTAAAAAACTAGATTTTTCAAGCGTTCAAAGAGGAGCAGATGCAGCAGTCTTTCTGTCTCCCTCCTGATCCACAGTGAACTGATTTTTTCCCCCATTTTCTGCAGTGTGGTGACATCATCCCAGAGACCCGGTCTGTACTGGGGATGCTTCCCAGCAGCCTAGATGCCAGAAGAAAGCCAGACTTCCCAGTGATTGTCATAGAGGGCCTGGATGCCACAGGTTAATGCCATTACCTCATAAATAAACACAGGATCAGCCTGATGGGTGGCTGTTCTCTGCTAAAAACATTACCTGTCAGAGCGCTCTGCCTAATGGAATATCACGTATCATGACCTCAGAAAAGTTACATCACTTTGGAAATGGTTTATTGAATCGTCTGATGCTCTTAGAGACTCCACTGTGTCAGGTAGACTCTCTTTAATGAAGAGAGAGTAACAAATGTTTTCACTTTCATTTTGTAGGAAAGACGACGCTGACAGAGTCTCTGCGGGACTCTCTGGGGGCCACGCTTCTGCAGTCGCCTCCCCAGTGCCTGTCCGCCTGGAGAGGGCGCTTCGATCGAGAACCGCCCCTCATCCGCAGGGCTTTCTATGCAGTGGGCAACTACATCACCGCTGAGCAGATAAACCAAGAGGCCAGCAAGTCTCCTGTTATCGTTGACAGGCAAGATGTTGTACTGTCATGTTAGAGCAGTGATGAACTCTTAACGGCCACCAAATTCACTCATTCTGTATGTTTTTGTTCTTCCTTTTGGGTTTATACTGCTTCTAAAACGCTTTAAAAACCACCAGGTGTTTATTGGCTTAGTTCATGTTTTTTGGTGTCTGTTTCAAAAACAAACCAAATGTAACATCACAAATCAGCAGGCACTGACCTTTCACCTACGCAGCCCGTTACCTAGCAACCCAGGTGGAGTTCCAGGACATTTGCCCAGCTGGTTTTAAGGCAGCATGCCTTGGATGATAAATTGTCTCAGTTATTCTGATAAACAATAATATTGTTCTTGTATATTACTTGAAAATTATATAATGGCAATGGCAAAACAGTGCAACAACATATTCTCAAAGAACCAATGAACATTTAACATTGGAACTGGAAGACATTTTCAATATCCAAAATACTAAACAAAACAACCGAAACAACAAATAAAACGATTCATAAAGTCTCTGTAAATAATTAGTCCTCAACTGCTTTGGCTAGTTGAGGCCAAAGCAGCAGACTGAAGACTGTTAGCGCCCAGTTTTTGGTAGAAAGAGAGAAAAGAGAAAAACGCTAATCATACAAATGGAAATTATTGACCTCATTTGAATTAATCATTCGATTAACTGATTTATTGTTTATTGCAACAGGCCTATGCATGCACTGTACAATGGCTGCTGGAAAAAAAACAAGTGTTTCAAGTCCCTCCAGGATGTTATGATGTTTTTTGTGATTGTTGCGGCATCTTTTCACAAAGTTATGATTTTTTTCTTTTGCCATAATGCGGCTTTGCAAAAAAAGTTGAAATTGCTGTACCTTCCTGAAATAACACATTGAAAAAAAGAGCACACAGATCAACTTAAAACAAATTGAAAAAGTATAATGAACATGGTTTGGATAGGCCGTAGACTTACCCTAAGCTGTTCAAGGACGCACCTTTAATGTTTCAGCCTTATTGTCAGGTGGTGCAGGAAGTCTTCACTCACCTTCAGTCAGCCATCTTTGATCTCCAGGTTCTGGCACAGCACAGCAGCATACGCCATCGCCACCGCAGTAACCGGCCCAGTGAGTAACCTTCCACACGAGGGCGCCGAGGTGTACCGTTGGCCCGGTGACCTCCTGCAGCCCAGCCTGGTGATCTTACTCACCCTGGACCCGGAGGAGAGGAAGAGGCGGCTGAGGAGCAGAGGTCTGATGAAGACCGACGAGGAGGAGGAGCTGGATCACAACAAACTTTTCAGACTCAGGTTAGACAAGAATGCTTGACACAGATATGTCTGAGAATCGGATCAAAGGTCCAACTCCAGTCCATTTACCTAGAAAGTCCGGTGTCTTCTTCAGAGGTTTTAGTGTCGTTTCCTTCAGTGATTCTTGGTGCAGCGCCCCCACAGGCCAGGAGGGGAACAGGTTGATTTGACCCAGAGCAAGAGAGAGAGAACCACAGCAGCTGGAGACAGAGCAGATGATAAAGTTCTGGCCCTAATAGAACCGAGTCTACCGGACTATCAGATGTGAAAATACCCATAGAGTGATTTTATTTTCACTTTTATTCACTTTTCAATGATTATTAGATTAGTTTATCATAAAAGCTGCCTCACACATTCTTAATTAGTTCTTAATAGCAGATTACTTCACTTATAGCAAAACATTTTGCCCGTGATGTAAATGAAACAATCTGCCAGTGGAACTAGTACTTTTTAAAATGAACATTAAAGAATTATTGACTTATAAGAAGCTCATTATCTTGCTGAAAAGTTACTTTTCAGTTAGTTTTATCTTATTCTAAATGTACTAAGAGAATAGAGGAAAAAATACTTAAGATTTTGTGTATTTGCAGTGATATTAAGTCCATTAATAGTTTTTGATGCCAGATTGTCACATATGAACAAATGTTTTTTTGTTTAGTTTAAGGTAGATGTCTGTGTTTGAAGTCACAGATGGCTGCAAACTGCGCAGCTCTTTCCCAGTCAGGCCACCTCAGTCTTCGTCTTATCCATCAAACACTTAACAATCAATTACCGTCCCGCGGGGGAAGCGGCTGATGAGAAGAAGCAGGTGATTAGTTGCCGAGCTGCTGTGCTCCATTAAGCCGGTCCAAACTCGCAGCCGCTGCCGGCCCAGTTAGTCGCTGCTCAGACAGGTCGATTGCTGCTTTCATTCATCTTCTGCGCTGACGTAATGGCCTGTCCACATGGGACGGCCAGATGTTGGACCAGCAGAATTAGAAAACAGACGGAGCTAGGAAGACGCTTTTTATTGGACTGAAGAGAAAAGCTGCACTCTCAGCCATCTGGGTTGTTTCTTTTCCTTGAAATAAAAAGCAGCAAAACCATCCTGTTTATATCCTCACACTGCTCACTTGTTGGTTGATGTGTTTGTGTTTTGCTGCAGAGTAGAGGAAGCTTATCGGCGGATCGTCGGCCCAGCCTGCACCGCCCTGGATGCGAGCCCCTCTGCAGACCTGGTGCTCCAACAAGCGCTGCTTTTAATTAGGGCCAAATGCCACTTGTAAACAGTCCTCCCTGCCTCCCCCTGCAGCTGGCTGCTGCAGTACCGGCTGCCGCCGCTGGGTGGCAGTAAGGTGTCGCCGATGAGGCGGCGGGAGGGCAGGCGCCCAGATTGGAGTGTGGAAAAGAGATTCTGCTCACAATGAGTAAAGGTTGAGTGGCCAGGAGCCAGAACGACATGCTGCAGAAAAAAATACATATTAATGGAGAACACAAACATTCTCTCACAGGAGGATTGTCTAAAAGAAAAAAGTCTGTTTCACTTCACAGCGATGAGAATCACACCTAAGCTGTAAATGATGCATGCAGCTTTCTAACTTAATAGGTTAAATTGTCTTAAATTTTCAAAACGAAACTGTAAATTTGAACACATCTTATTAAAGTAAAAAATACTCACAGTTTGTGTTGCTAACTTTGGCTAGGTTTCACTAAAAATAACTTTATTTAAAGCAGAGCTCTGCTGTAAATTTAAATATGCAAGAAGTGTAAATAAAATGATTTTGTATATTTATAAATGTGCAGAGTAAGTGAAATGTATAAAGTTAAAATATTATTTGTTTTTGAAAAGAAATACAACTAAAGAGTTTGAGCTGCAATGGAGACATAACATGCATTTAGAAAGATTATTATTTAATTTATTCATTTTGTTCAAGGAATTTTAAATAAAGTGGATTAAAGTTTAACAGGTCAGATATATCTGTAAAATTCAACTTTATGTTCTGCTGATTTTCTACAGAGCAACAGTTTGCACAACCTGTGAATATGAATGAACTTTTTGTTTTGTTGTGTTGCTAAAAATATATCAGTACTATAAGTGACAAGCAGTAAAACCTCATTTATTATCGAGTTTTACCCAATGCCTTCACTGAAAAATTCACAAAGTAACTTCTAGTCAAATTGGATAAAATTTTTCTCTAAAAAAGAAATTTTTTACCCACTTTAAATAAAGTTTACTCTACTAGCAGAGTTGAACTTTAAGAGTTAAATGTACTCTTTTTTGTGCAAATATTTAATTAACATTATTATAAAGCATACAGTATTGATGCTGAGGTTGTAATACCATAGATGCAAACTCATTTACCATCAATAAATACAATGGTTATCACTATTTAATGTCTGCCTACTATTAGCTTGTATTGCTAACATTAATTAGCATAAATATCTTCTTAATTCACTGAAATATTTCCCTCTTTGCTCCAAGTTGGGAAAATGAACAGGAATGTTTTCTGAAGCCAGAACGTTAAATGTAAAAATCAGATTTTTCACCAATCCTAAGCTCAGAATTTGAACAATAACTCTGAGGTTCTAACCTCAGAAAAATGTGGCAGCCATTTTGATGTGGCAGCTAAATCACATGTTTTAAAGGTAGTAATAAAAGGTAAATAAAAGGTAGTAATAAAACTTCACCTTAGAGAACTTCTTTCTCATTAAATCTTTACATGTTATATATGTTCATATATTATAATAGTACTAAATACGATGAAGTAATAATTCAATAGTAAGAAAAAAAATTATGCGAGTAAATTTATAATATTACAAGAATAGTGGTATGAGAATAAAGTTGCAGTATTACAAAAAGAACAAATATGAGAAAAAAGTATATATATATATTTTGACTTTATTCTCTTATTCTTTCAACTGTGTTCTTGAAATACAAGCCTTTATTCTTGTAATTTTATGACTTCATTCCTGTTTTTTTAAAATATTTTTATTTTCCTAATACTCCATCGTACTTCAATGTTTGAATTTGTAAAATACAAAGACACGTATTGCTATTATCTAGACTTACAACTTGCTAGTCTTGCTAATAGCTAAAAACAAACTATCAGCAAGACTAGCTAGTAGCATTTAGCATTTTAGTTAGCATATCCCACTGGTTTTCTGAAATATGGTTAAAATTGGTTTTAATGTAATTCCCAAACTTACATTTTGACTTCAGAGGTAAAAAGTTTCCAACATCAGTTTAGTTTAACAGCCCAGGCACCACCTGATACCCTGATCCGTGGTATATAGTACATATTATTCCCCCGCAGGATAATTCATACCATTTACACTTGATGTCTTCATGAACAGAAGCACTAAATACACACACTAGTACGCGTATTTGCTAAGAGTATATGCTGTAAGTCATTTCTACGAGCAGGAAGCGTGTATTTGGCCTTCGTGATGGGAAGATTAATTGGGGGTTTTAGTAATTATGAGCTTGGCAAAGCTGCGGGCTGCAGAAGACAGAGTGACCCATCTCTTTTACTGTGATGCATCAGCGCCGCGCCAACAAATGCAGACCCCATTCATATGGCAATTAATGGAGCGCTGTATATCACTGTCACTGCTACGGTCCCGCACAGGAGCGCGGCTTCTCGTACATTGAACCACCACGTAACGTACGTTCATAAGGATCTCTCTGTTTACAGCTTACTGTATTCATAATGCTTTAACTGCCTGGTGGCTCAACAGATGTGTCACGAACACAAAGAGTGTGAGTGAAGCCACCAGGCCTCGAGCCAGAGATCAGACGTTACCGCAAAGTTGTGTTTGCTTTGTGAGTTTCACGCTGATTTTCTTGGCAACAATGAGTAGTGATAGCGCCCCATTACTGTCCTTCAAAACAGCTAATGTAGCACTGATGGCCCATAATCACACAGGAAAACAAACTATGTTCATAAACTAATACTTCTTCAAAGTTACCTTAGATTTAATTTCAGCAACTTGATTTGGTACTCAACCGCAACCTTCCAAAAGTTAGTTTTAGTCAGTTTTCCAGCTGACACCTAAAAGCTAGTTGGGTCAAACAGTCCACTGTTTGACCCAACTAGCTTAGTTAGACCCAACTAACTAGCTTAGTTAGTTTGCTAACTAAGCTAAATGCTTAGTTAGCAAACTAAAATATTTAACTTCAAATGTAATTTGAAAATCTTCAGTCAGATTTAGAAATGAAAATAAAACTTTTGAGTTTTTATTAAATACTAACTAAATATTTAGTTAACAAACTACAACATTTGGCTCCAAACTTAATATTTAGTTAGCTAGCAAAATACAAATAATGGCTGTTAATTTTTACCTGCTACCCTATGAACCCCATATGGTAACTAAATTACCAATCACTCAGATTCACTAACCAATCAGAAGTGTGAACTCCAGAAAACTGAATAATGAAAGTTTTTTTTTTTTTTTTTTTGCAAATTGTTTTTCAGGATAAGTTACATTAAAACTGTAAAAAGTTTGCAATTGATCTAAAATGGTGGCTTTTTGATACGCTGCAGTATCTTTGCCTTTGAACAGCATTTAGAGAGCCGAGTTACTGACTGTAGTAAATTTAGTAGATAATTAGTCTGTGACTCGATTCGTCTTTGAAACGTGGCTTCTCGATTTATTCTGACAAGAGCAACAAACTCCAAAACAAAAGCATAGCAAAAGTTATGGAATGGATTCAAATATTACAATGGTGACGATAACAAAAACTAACTTAAACAATCCTGAAATAAACTGGATGAATTTAGATTTTAAAAAATAATGACACCAAGGGGAGGTATAACAATTTAGCAACAATACCACAGAAGAAGAGATAAAGGAGGTCCTGGTCTTAAAGTCACATGACGGAGTTTTCAAAGGTGTTCCAGTCGGGTAAGGAACATCCAAATGACCAAAAGAAAAATAAATTTAGTGTAATTATAACAAAAGAGGAAAACATCCTGGTTACTCCTGCATATAGACAGTAAATCCAGCATACAGTAGCGAATCAGGCGAGAGAAAGCTCGCCCGGCATGACGCCACTTTGCACTACACTCCTCTACTTCAATATTTCATCTGCACAACAGAGACGGAGCCGCGGTGAGGAGGAAAGCCCTCCATGAAATAATTAAAGATCCAGCGGGGATGCAGCCGCTGTCCCATCCTAACTAATAGATCAAATGAAAGCTGTCCCTCAGATCATTAATAATGACTGCGGTGTGGAGACTCAAGGCGTGGGGGGCGGGAGCGCAGTGGACGGGTTCAGGTTTGGAGGCAGGGCGCAGTGAAGAACACGCTCTTTTTAATGGTGGGGGGTTCGTATTGTAGTCCGATTCCCTTGGTAAAAGCCTCACTTGGCTGCCACATGGAGCGGAAAGGAGTCATGCATATGATTTGGCACAGAGAGTCTGAAACCCTTCAGCTACGTCTGTATACAACTCTCGTCAAATAAACGGTGACAGGGCAGGTTAGCAGGGGCTAATAACGCTGCCTTCAATCAGAGCTGGCTTTGGAGAGCCAGAGACAAGCTAACGAACGAGGAGGACGAGAAGAGGAGGGGAAGTAGTGGAAGAGAGAGTGGGGGTTGTGAAAGTGTGGAAATGTTGTCATCTGGAAACCCGGGTCCCTCTAGATTCCTCTGGCTGTCAGGTTTCCTCAGACTGTCCTCCATCTGCCGCCTCCCATAACCGCCATCACATGTTGGTCTGTTCACATTCACAAATATCAGCATCAGCCGCAGAAAGAGAAGGTTATAAATAAAACCGGATTAAAAACACAGCTGGGGAAATATGCCTTGGACCCATCAATGCTTTCTTTCCTCTGTAAATATGTTTCTAACGGGTTCCTGACAAGAAATTCACAACAGCTGTCTAAAACAACCCAAGTTTCACACAAAGAAAGCAACACAAGTAAGCCACATTATAACAGCTTTTATTGAAATTCAATCAGCATTTCATAAAAAAGCAGTTTTTGTTAGTAAATTATAATTGGACGTTGCAGCATGACGTCACGGTCGCAGGATCCCGCCCCCATCTCCCTGCTGGAGGGCAAAAAGCTGCTAGCTGACGATGACTAGCATTGGTTTAGCTGTTAATATAGCATGCAAAATCGTAAATGTACACCTCATAGAAATATCTATCTATCTATCTATCTATCTATCTATCTATCTATCTATCTATCTATCTATCTATCTATCTATCTATCTATCTATCTATCTATCTATCTTTAAAAGTCAGGAAAAAGTTTTAATTAGGAAAAACAATAGTGAGGGAGAGGGAAGTAGTTCAGTTATGCTAGCTTGACTATGACAATTGTAGCATGTAGATGTGACGTGGAACTCTGTGTTTCAACTAAACTCCAACTCTGACTGATCATCAGTAGAGCAGGTGTTTAAATTATCTAATCCACCGCCACTGCGTTAGCTTAGCTAATAGCAACAATTACTTATTAATGATCACAAAATAAACATCAAGACTGAAAACATTAAACTGTAACAGACTTAGCGTTCTATTCTTGGTGTGGGAAATTTTCAGTTGCTATGGCAACGAGTCTACGTGTAGCGTAGCTGCTACAGAGAGAAAAACGTGGTTTTGAGTTGTTCTGTAATGGATTTTCTGTTATTTTTTCCTCTGCTGTGACACACTGCACCTCCAGGTTTCAGTTAGTTCATGGTTCTACGTTGGCAGCGCAGCTACCAATGGCATGTAAAATAATTGTGTTTTTGCTCTCAGGCGTTTTGCACATGCGTGACATTTACGGATGTAAACAATAACATGCAGTTAGCAGGTGTTTGGACCTGCGGCTAACTGCAAGGGGTCCAAACGTTTGGGATCATTTCCCATTTTTTTATTCTTCATATCCTTCCTCATAATGTTTTTTCAGTCCAGTACCACATAAATGCACTAAACACTTTGATTACACTTGTTCTGGTGTCAATATCACCCAGTAATGGGTTTGCACTGTAAGTGTAATCACATTCAAATGAACTGTGTTCTCCTATTTTAGTGGTTTGTCCAATAGGGTTATAATAGGGTAATAAACTCCAGTGTTTTCTTTCTTCACCAGTGGAGTCTTGTGCAGTGACTTTAGAGAAATATCAACAAATATTATATTGCATGAAAAGATTTTAATGAAAAACATTCCAATATGATTTTCTTTCGTCTGATCTTAACTTAAAAACAATTTTCAGTTTTCCTTTAGGTTATTGTTTTAGTGGGAAAAAGTTTCTCTTCTGTCACAAATCCAACAAAGTCATGAAATAATTTTCTTCTTACTTTTAAGTTATGATGCCAACAGTGCTCATTGGAAAGGTTTTGAAAAATCTTTATAACTGGTGTTTTGCATCAATAAGCTAACAAAATGGTCGAATCTTTGCTTTTTCCTGGTGATAGGTTGAAGTTTCTTGGCACAGATAGAGGGCAGGATTGTTTCCATAAAATTTCTGTCAACCACAGCTGCAGGTATTTACCGTAAATAACGGACGTTTTTTTTTTTTTGCTGCAGTGTAATAAAGTAGCAGGTGAGCTTCTGCTTATCTTTATCTTTTTTTTTGCTTAAAATCAATGTGTAAAAACTGAGCATACCGTGAAAATTACACATCACAGGTTGTCCATCCAGTCAGTCCATGAAGAAGAGCACAGTTAAGGGTTCTCGTCTTGCTTCACTCTTCAGCACATAAAAGCAGCACACACACACACACACACACACACACACGCAGCAGCATCCCTGTGAACACAGCAGGTGGTGGCAGACACCCCGGCTCCGCTCTCTGTGAATGATGGGTGGTGGGATGGAAAAACATGAAGGCTGCAGGAGTCGAACAGATCGTTGGTGAAACGCTGCTCAAAAGTGAACAGCAAAAGCTCAAAATGAGGAAGAAAAAGCAGAAGAAAGGCAACGACGGGGGAAGAGAAAAGTTTTGAAAATATCCCATTAAAACACAGATGTATAATTCAGGAGCTTTTTAAACTTCCTGCTCAGCCTTTGTCACGGTGTTGGGGCGCAGAGACAGGATTCCTGTCGATAGGTGAAGGAATTACGCTCAGCATGCTGTGTGTTCGCAGCGCCATTATGCATTCAGGTTTGGCGTTTTTTCCGATGTTTTCAGGGGTTGGATCCTGTATTGTCTGCCATGATTGCGTTGAAACCTCACCGGTTTGCCTGGCGGCTGTTAGAGAGGCTTCACCGAGAACGGTTAAATATTTAAACACTGCTGAGAGATCTCATTAAAAACGGGGGGAAAGGGACCCTTCAGCACCCAAAAAAACCAGAAATAACTTAGTGGGGTGTGACAAAACATTTATTGTGTATTTACTGAGCAGAAGTGGTGATAAATCATCATATACTGTCAGAGGAGACAGCTGGCGGTGGTGTTGACGTGTGATTGAGACTCAGTTCTGTTTGACAGCAGCAGACAAGCAGAAGTATACCGAAAACAAAAGAGGCTGACAGCTAGACCAGACTAATGCTGCCGCATCTCCTCCACGAAAACAAGACAACAGAGGAAACTTTGGATCTCTGGAGTCTCCGCGCCTTCCCTCCGATTCACAACAATTAATTCCTGCGCTGTTGTTCGGGGCTTCCCTATTTTTAGGCTGGCTGCCCTCTCTAATAAATTGATTTCCGGTGGCAAACTTGGAATCTTCCTTCTGTTTTTGTTGTTTTTCTCTCCTCCCTCTTCAAAATGCACGAATGCGGTCCTTCTTCCCCCCCAGAGGAATAAATCAAAGGCAACACAGGCAGCCCCACATAGCTGTGCATCGCTTTCTGTCTAAACTTGAAAATGGTTTATTTTGGTTTCACTTCCATTAATGCTCTGGCATCTCTCGCACTTCATCAGGCATCAGCAGACAGTTGAGAGGCTGCGCGCCTGGGTGACTGAAAATACCGAAACCAACCGACTCTTCTTCCGTCTCAGGTCTCTGGTTCCGACTCCTCAGGGATCGGCGGTAACCGGTTATGTTTACTTTAGTAACTTTATTGACAAAATGCACTTTTCGGAGTATTTTTACTAATTTCTGGATTTTCTACTAAATGAAAAACATGTTTCAATCAGAAATTCACCAGAAACAGACGTTTTTGTTAAAGTTTCAGAAGTTTTTTTTATTAAAATAAACTGATATGGAAATTTTTTTGTTACTTATGCAAATTCTTGTCATTTCCGTCCTTAAAATTTCCACTTAACTTTATATTTTGGGCCGTCTGATGATTTTAAATATTAAATCATTGGTGTTTAAACTCTTTAACTACTTGTGAGCCCAAAATTAATGAAATTAAAAAAGAAATTTGTGATTTTTTAAATGTTATATTTACCTGCTTGAAAATAACAGTTTTATAAAGTCTATAAATCCTTAAAAATACAAAACATAAAAAAGACAATTTCCACATCTTGGGGGTCATCAGTTGTTTTTTACTTTGTGGGTCAAATCTTTACTGTTTTTGACTTGTGGTCATGGGGCCGATCAGAATCATTTCAAGGGCCAGAAATGGCCCCCGGGCCTCAGTTTGGACACCCTTCTATTAAATGATTGATAATTTGATAAATGACTCAATTCTTGTTACTCTGCTCACCTCTGGTCAAAACAAATTCAACTTTATTAGAGTCAGAGTCTCTGTGGAGAACCACCAGGCTCCGTCCTGGGAATCCTTCTGTTTCACATCCATGACTAGAAATAAGTTTAGTAGATTATACACAGAGCTGCACTGTGATGTCACCAGGTGACCTTTGAACCCATCAAACCACAAATCAATGCACAAGGGTGCCAATACTTTAACAAGATAACTTCTGTTTGTTTCTGGAAGTTATAGCTCTAGAGTCAACACATAGCTTAATATTTTACAGCTGGAAACCAGCGATCAGGCTGACCTCTGACCTGAACCTTCAGAGCCACATAAAGACGGTTACAAAGTCAGCCTTCTATCTATCTATCTATCTATCTATCTATCTATCTATCTATCTATCTATCTATCTATCTATCTATCTATCTATCTATCTATCTATCTATCTATCTATCTATCTATCTATCTATCTATCTATCTATCTATCCATCCATCCATCCATCCATCCATCCATCCATCCATCCATCCATCCATCCATCCATCCATCCATCCATCCATCCATCCATCCATCCATCCATCCATCCATCCATCCATCCATCCATCTATCTATCTGCTGAACGGTGTTTGCTGTGAGTCTAGAAAGAGAAGAGAAGGAAGCAGAGACAGAAATCAGGAGAAGATCCCAGCAGAAGCCGGAGCCTCATCCACACTAAGCCGCCTGAATCCCCCTTACAGCCTTTAGTTTGTTCACTGCGCCTCTCCGAGGGCTCGGCCGCTTCTCACTGCACCTTGGAAAACATCGAGTTTTTAGCCGCTCATCTCCATAATCAACCCGCTGTATGTACTTAGCGGACCTGCAGAGGAGACGTGGGAAAAGGATTCAGAGGAGAATCAGTCACTTTGTAAACAGTTTGTAAACAGCAGCTCCGAAGAAATAAAGAAAAATACATGAAATCACATGATTACTTTGAAGTATTTTCAAAGACGTCCATCTGGGGTGAAAGAAAACGTAAAATATGATGTGGAAAATTTCCTTAAAGGGAAAGTAGACCTCATATTTCAAAGGGCAAGTATTCTGTTTCCAAGCATAAAACTCTATAAGCAGTTAAAGTATCATCAATAAATACATCATTTTCTTGTCAAGCAGAAACGTCCAAACTGCTTTGGAAATACGACTGCAGCTTTTTTGTTCGTACAAAAGAATAAAGAAACTTCTCGTTAAAACGGACAGAAGTTAGATGAGGGGTAACCCAGGGCTCAGTCCTAGGACCTTTTTAATTCTGCTTCCATTAGTTCAGGTTATAACAGGAAATAAGATTAGCTACCATAGCTACACAGATGATACCCAGCTCTGCATTACGATGCCACAAGGTGACCTTTGAACCCAACAAATCAATGCTTAGGGGCGCCAAAACTTTCTCCAGCTGAACAGAAACAAACTGAAGTTATTATCTTTAGACCTTTAGAATGATCCAGAGTCAGCTTCAGTTTTTACAGCTGGAAACCAGAGATCAGGCTGACCTCTGATCTGAACATTCAGAGCAACATAAAGACGGTTACAAAGTCGCCCTTCTGTCAGCTGAAGAACATTTCCAGGATTAAAAGACGGATGTCTCAGCAAGATCCAGAGAACCTCCTCCACTAGTCGCATTGATTACTGCAGCAGCGTCTTCACAGGTCTGTCTAAAAAATTCACCAGATCCAGAAGGCTGCTGCTGGAGTTCTGACTAGAACCAGGCAGATAGAGCATCACCCAGTACTACAGTCCCTACACTGAGAGAAGAGACTTTAAAATGAAGCTGGTAGTTCATAAATCACTGAACGGCTCAAAGATCTGCTGCTGTTGTTGGATTAAAAATCCTTAATATTGATGAAAACAAATTATAGTTTCATTTTCAGATTATTTTACTTAAAACATGACTCTTTGCTCATGTTATTAATCTGCATGTGAAGCTTGTATGTTTCCATCAACATTAAGGATTTGTTTTTTACTTAAAGCAAGTTGAACATTTACTAAGTTAGTTTTGTCTTATTTCTAGTGTACTAAGATATTTGCACTAGAAATTAGACCAAAATTACTTCAGAGAGAATCCAGAAATTTTACTCAGGTAAAAGTAGCGGTACTTCATAATAAAACTACTCAAATAGGGTAGTAAAAATACTCCTAAAGGTGCATTTTAAAAAAATGTTACTTAAGTAAAATGTAGTAATGATGACCAAACTCTGCCTGATGCTAATAAAAGCAGCGTCTTAGCGCCGCTCACAGAGCCAGGTGATGATGCGTCTGGAGCGGGAGCAATTATCCATCTGAGGCGGCGCTGCAGCTCCGGTGGCGGCTGTAATCAATATGGAGTCCGCAGAGAGCCGCACTACCAGAGGCCAGCCTCCGCTCTCCAAACCTCTGCGTCTCTCCAGGGGAAACAGTAGGCAGGCGGGCGCGGAGAGCACGTCTGATGGAGCGGCTCACTGCGGATCCAACATGGAGATGATTAATCCTGCTGACTGGAAGCAAGTTGGGAACTGGTTTATCTGGGCAGGACGTGCAGAGCTGGGTAGTAACTGGTGGTTACTACCTACCAAAACCAACATGGCCGCCCATTAACAAGCAGGGAGGCGGAGTGTGTGAATAAATAAGCCCCGCCTATTTTTTTAATCAGCACTCCCACACCTGCAGCTGATTGGTAGAGAGAAAACGGGAAGGAATATTTTAAAATCAATATTACGGAATTATTTATTAGAACAAAAGCTTATATGCTGCTGAAAAGTTACTTGTAATTTAGTTTTGTATCAGATAAATGTCCCAATATGGAGGAATTTGAAATTATGTATTTCTGTCTAATACTTTCATAAATACATGTTTATGTACATTTATAGAGTTTGTAATTGGATGTGAATTGGAGATACTTTTCTGACTTTATATTAAAAATGGGTTGAATTGAGGTGAAGTTCATATTTATCATCTACTGATTGATTTAGTTTTGATTTCAGTAAAGAGTTGAACATTTTTCTCTCCAGCAGGATGTTTGAGTGTTTCTGTTTAGATTTGCCTGAGCTGAATACATCTGGTGTCATCCTAGAAGCAACAGTAGGATCCTCTTTAAACACTTTGGGTTGAGAGTTTTACATATTTCTTGAAAAACGTGTCGGATTCAGACTCTGTCTCTCTCCATCACTTTTACTCCTGTCAATCCTCTCTCTCTCTCTGACCTCAATTTTCTGCCCCCTTCTAAGCGCCTGATCTTCTCTTTCCTCAGACCTCAAGCGCGTCAGGCTGCTCTCAGAGTGATGGATCGGTGAAACCCGATGGCCCATTTAAAGTTAACTCCTCCACTTTACGCCGCGCCTGACGCAATGAAATGCTACGCCTTGATGTAAGCAGCCACAGGGTGCAGAGAGCAGCCGGTTTATTCAGAGCAACGTGTTGCTGCAGCCTGTAGCTGGATTTTAAACTTGTTGTCTGTTTTGTTGTTGAAACGCAGAACAGCAGTGGTCACACCTGTTGTCACGGTAACTGGAGGGTTTGTTCTGGTTTCAGTGTTTATACCAGTCCCCCATTAAAGCCACACCATACAGGCGATGTTTCACAGGGCTGTACAGAGGTGGCAGGCTACAGTTTCATTACCACTTTACGGTTTAAAGCTGTCAAAGTTTTCTTACTTCTGAAAAAATACAGAAAATACCAGAGCATGGCTCCTAATCTTACAGAAAGCTGTGGTTTAATGTTACAAACCGATAGAAAGTTATGGTTTCTAATGTTTTTCAGGAGGAAAATGTGAAAAGTTTTACTTTTATCCTAAATAAATCATAATCCAACCATAGACCCGTTATCCAGACTCCACTGGGAAAACCTCAAAGGTTTGCTTGAGAACATTAGAAAATATCTAGAATCAAGAAAATAAAGGAACAACACAAAGGTGGTGCACCTCACTAGAAGGTTAGCTGTGCTAACACTAAAGCGCTAATCATAGCCACTAAGCCCACTTATGCTAAACGCTGTACAAACACAGAAATGATCACAAGCTACACTAACATGATATTTAGAAGGTACTGATGCGCTATACAAACATTGTATTTAGCAGAAGTTAAAGCTAAGCCGCTAAATTCACCCACCTTTGATTAACCTCCTATACTTTATTTTGTACCATTTATTAAATAAATAAAGAGGAAATGAAACCCAACTGCTGCATAAACAGTCTTCACTCAAACTCTTAAAAATGATATTCCTTTTCCAAATCATAATCATAATTTGTGTTGGTTTACCCATTAAAATCCTGATAAAATATATTTGAAGGATTTAGTTATAATGTGACACAATGTGAAGCTTTTCATTGCAAGGCTTTGTGTACAAAGATCTACTAAATATTTCAGGTTAAGCAGCAAAACAACCTTTTTTTGCACACAGATTGTCTGGAAATTGTTTTGGTTTATGGTGTAATTGCAGAGATTTGCTGCAGCATTGATATGCTGCTCTTCTGTTTTGGTTCGTAACGATGAAGCCGTTCGGCCTGAGAGTCGGGCAGACGGCTCTGACGCTTCGGGCGCTGCCAGATCTCATATAGCAACCACAAGTCATACACAGGCATGTTATATTACACTGCAGTCTCCAGCATGTCTGCGCATCCGGGCCGAGAGAGTAATCAGATAAGATAATGTAGTCAGCAGAGAAAGAGGCAGTGAGACAGAAAGAAGAAGCAATGACTACAACGCCGAGCCTTCCAGGGAGGATCCATCACTCCGGGCCTCGCCTCATCACACGCTCACTCCCACACGCTGAAAACACAAAAGCCGTTGCAGGCAGGAAGGATGTTCACCGAGCGTTCAGGTCGCGTTACGGCTGCTCCTAACTGGAGGAGGAGGATGAGGAGGCGGGACTTGCTGGAGGTTCAACCTGAGGATGGGAGTCTCTCTGCGTCCCAGCTGCTCGTGTTTCACTGCATTCAGCATGATGGAGAGGCCACACACACACAAATACACTTATGATCAATCATTCACACCTAGCCCAAAAGCTACGACGCAGCATCAGGGTCATTGTAGATAGAAAAGAAGGAGTAAATATCCATCAAAAATCTCAGAAATTCTGAGATTAAATTCAAGAAAACAAGGAAATTCTGTGAGTTGCTAAAGTCGTAAATTTGCTTTAAAAAAACTACAAAATTTTGTGGATCTACTGATCCTTATGAAGCTCAGATCCTGGGAAGAAGGCCTTACAGGATGAGAAACACTCAACACACACACACACACACACACACACACACACACACACACACACACACATACACACACACACACACACACACACACACTCCCAGACATGTAAGTTAGTTTTGTCTAATTTCAAGAGAACCAAGGTATTTTCAGTGAAAACTAGACAGAAATACTTGTTAAGATTTTATGTTTTTTATTTACCAGACCTGCTGGGTGTGGCCGGGGTTGCTAGGTAACGGGTTAGGTGTGGCTGGGGTTGCTAGGTAACGGACTGGGCATGGCATGGGGGGTTGCTAGGTAACGGCACTGCCCATGGAATGTGACACAACACTGAGGAGGTTTTTCTAATGAGTCGTTTTCCAGACACCAGAAAACATGAACTGATTGGGTGTGTTTTTTTTTAAGTGCTTGCGCGTCTTTTAGAAGCAGCAGAGACCCAAATGGAAGCATAAAAATGCCCAAAAAGTGAAATTTGTGTAATATCTGCCATTAAATGTCCAGTAAAAAGTTTTATTTTTATGTTATTTTGTGGAAAAAACTAAGGTGCCATATTTGTTTAAAGTCCAATGCAAACTCTTAAAAATGCACTTAGGAACTATTTTCAAAGCCAGATCCAAAGTAAAAAGCATTATAAAGAGACAAAGGAGATAAAGTGTGTTTAAAAGTGAAGCCTGGCAGCAACAATAACTCACATCCTGAATTTTGAACCTCATTTACAGTAACTTCTCCTCGATACGCCAAAGTTTCCATCTCCTCTGAGCTCTCTGTTCCCTGCTCTCTCTAGCAGCTAGTACTGTGGTTCAGTGCAAAGTGGCGAGCCCTGTCTGATCATTGGACTGAGCAGATCCCACTGTGAGGGAGACGGGGGCTCGACTGTGTGATTAAGCAAGCCTGGGTTCCACCAGAGGGCCACCGGAGCAGATGTTCTCATTAAAAATGCAGGCTCTGTGAGCGAAGGAGATTGCCTTGTTCCAAGAAAAACCTGGCCGGAGGTTTAAAGCTCTCATTCCTCTCACTTGTTAGGCCAGCCAAGTTTTCAATGCCTGTACACCCTTTAAGCAATGTGGCAAACACAAAAAAGATGAATTATTCCAACATCATCCTGCAATCCCCTTAATTCACAGCTAAAAGGAAAACGGATCGGCTCAGCTTCTGCGCTAAAAAATTAATTTGAACTGTGAGCTTGTGGTTTTCCAGTGTCTCTGGTTTCCTCAGTAGCTGCTGAACATTTCAACTAGGCCTGCAATGATTAATCAAATTAATCGTGATTAATCAAGTATTGACATAACAGTTAATTAATCTGGTAATTGATCAATCGTTAAGTGGAGAATACAAACTCTAAGAATGAGCTTTTGCTGAAAGAACACAGAGCAGAAATTAAGCCAAAACTGTACAGAGTATATATCTGTAAATATGTTCAACCTCAAACTCCTCAAGAAACAATTTTAACTTCACCTGGTTCAAATTATGTAAAAAGTAAAAATCTCTTATTAAGCAAATTTTTCTGTCCATTTATTAATCCAAAAAATAATCAGATCAGTAGGCAGGTATTTTTTCAGCTGCAGATGCAACTTTTGTGACAAATGATCCAACGTTCATTAAAGGAATGCTACTTAGTATGGACAGAAAAGAAGGGAGTAAATTTCTGCCAAAATTTCAGAAATGTTGGGGTTAATCTAAAAAATTTTCTAGAACAAAACAAGAAATTTCTTTTTGCTTAAAACATTGAAAAATTGCAAGAAAAAAAATATCTGAAATTTTGACATTAATTTCAGAAATTTTATAGAAAATCATGGACATTTTCTGAGCACAAAAAGTAAAATTTATGAAAAAAAAAAATCAGAAATTTTTAGATTAATCTCAGAAATGTTTTAGTATATCTTGAAAATTTCTGAGCTTGTAAAGTTTAAAATTTGTGAGAAAAAATTAAGAATTAATCTCAGAAATCTTCTAGAATTTTTTTTCACTTTTATGAGTTTTAAATTTTGAGAGAAAATAAATCTGAAATTTTGGGGCTAATGTCAGAAATGATCACTTTTGATTTTTCTCAAAAGTTGAACATTTTTGACATTTTTTTTTCTAGAAAATATGTGGAATTAATCTGAAAAAGTTTTGGCTGAAATTGACTCCTCTTTTCTGTCTACAATGTCCCCAATACGCCGCTTGAGAATGATATTACTGTATTTTAGGCAATATTTTTTGTTTTCTTATTCAAAAAAGTAAACGATTCCCTTATTTCTACATGCATTAATGCATTTCAAATGTTATGTAAAAAAGGCTCAAGTGCTTAAATGAAAAATCTGTCATAGTGACGCGATGACTCGTCAAAATACTCGATATAATAATCGATTACTGAAATACTCATTAGATGCAGCCCTAATTTAAAGAGCAGCAAACAGTTGATGATGTTCAGCTCTGCAGAAAAAGGCCAGATGACTGAGAAAACTCTGGGTTTCTGTGGCACAAGCTGCTGATGACAGCTTGGGATATTCCTCTGTTTTCCAGCTGGCACCAAGTCGGAGCCCACAATTAACATGAAACTACGGCGCAATAAAAGGCGACTCAGCGCCACAAAGGGTCGAGCTGCACCTACAGCATACAGCTGCTTCACAGAATCAGGGATATCCATCAAAAGCTTGTGCAAACCCGCAGCGAGACAGCGGCCGCCTGAAATCTTTGTCGGATAATCCCGAAGCATTAAATGTTGTCAACACAGACACAGATCGGCCTACAAAGCTAAAGTTGTTGGAAAGTTAAAGGGGGATTTGTGCGATCTGGCTTTCATCAGACAGCAGACGTTTGGCTGGAAGGGGCGAGGCGAGCCCCTCGGTGCGGCGGTGGACCCCCCCACGGCGGCGGGCCGGGAGGAAAGGTTGCTGATGGATTATAGTCCTCGGCTTTGAGGCTGACCCCATTACCGGCCGCCACCTCTCCCTCCTTCCTCTGTCCTTAAAGCTCCTCATCCCCCGTTCTGCTGCTTTACAACCCAAACACACACCTCCAAGCATCCAGAGGGTCACTTCAACACATGTGAACAAACTGTACCTTTGCGATTTATCAAACTGACCAAAAATACAATTTACATTTTAAAAACCTTCTTCTGGATTTCTTCTCTTTTTCACTTTTTTGTCTTGAAAACAACACCAAAATCTTAAAGAGAAAATAAACCCCTAATTAGGATATATTTAATATATAATACAGACTTTAATGGCTTGGATGACAAATTTGGAAAAATACTCAAAATTTTAGTTTTTAAATAATCTTGGTGAATGCATTAGATCAGTGTTTCTCCACCCTGGTCCTCATGTTTTAGATGCGTCTCTATTCCAGAACAGCTGATTCAAATGATTGCATGACCATCAAGTACTGCAGAAGCCTGTTAATCACCCAGAGATACAATTCAGGTGTGGCAGAAGGGAAACACCTAAAACATGCAGGACAGGGGGCGGTGGGGACCAGAGCTGAGAAACACTGAGTTAGAGATATGCTGTGGAAATACAGAAAATTTCAGCTTCTGATGAACAGAAATGCGAGTAAATTTAACATAAAAAACTGCTAAATTACATCAAAGATTCAGTAATTTGATGGAAATATTCATGAAATTAACCGTAAAAAAAAAAAGTAATATAACCCCCCCTAGAAAATATCCTGGCAGAAAAAAAAGTACAATGTATGTTTTATGCATATTGTGAAGTTTTCATATAAATCTGTAATATTTGGTCTAAATCTGTCTCAGTACTGCCCTCTTCGGGTCGAATAGCTTCAGACTGAGACACAAAATGTCAAATCTGCTGCAGTATCATAGAGTATAGTGTGCCAAATATGTTGTACGCCACACTTTTCAGATTTCTATTCACCAGACAACAAAAACAAATATCAAACATGTGCCATTTTCCTTTTAATTTTTATTTTAGGATTTTATAGTAATAAATGCAAATGCAAGCCACACTTGTCAGCTTTTCTTTTCCAAAGTCTTTTAAACTCTGGAAACTTTACAATTTCTCACCACTTCTGCACAGATGTTGAAATGACGACATGTTGAAGAAACCGTAACGATTCTGTGATTTACCAGCAGGACGCGAAACGGCGCCTCACGTCGTTCATAATTCACATTTCTCCTCTTTAATATGATGTTTTTAGATGATTGCAGAGGGGAAATCGTTCATTATGCCCAGCTCTCTCTGTGTTTGTCACTGTTGAGTGTAGCCCTGCAATGCATATAGTCCATAAAACAAGCAGCATTTGTGTACAACAGCTTGTGCTGTTAAAGGAAACATTGTTTGTAACATTGAAAGGCAAGCAGAATTTCAGCATAAAAACAGCAATAACCTGTATGCTGCTGAGATTTATGCATCCCTGGATGGAGCGCTTCTTCTGTGGAGGGACTGCCAGGCAGTAAATTAGGAAATGCCTGTTGGCAACGGCGCGCGCACACACACACACACACACACACTCACGCACGCACGCACGCACGCACGCACGCACGCACGCACGCACGCACACGCACACACACGTTCCTTATTACTATTTCAGCAACAGCCCTGAGTTGCAGCATCACCAATATTTGCTGCAATATTTGCATGATGCACCAACTCAATAAAATAATCACATAAAGTCGATGTTTTCTTCTAAAATCTTCTTTTGGAAGAATGTTTCACTAACAGGAGGATTAGACTGAACCTGACAGAAAACTCTTGTTCCTCACTGATCCTCTGCAGACATGCGTCCACAGACACTGGAGTGAAACCGTTATGACACCTGATACGGCGACTCTTGGCCCAGTCTGAACAGTTAATGGGCTCTGAGAGCGACATGCATGCTGGCCGCATTCCATTTATGTTTTACAGGGTGTTTGCAGGTCTGTCGCAATAAATCAATTAATCGCTTGTTAAATTAAAACAAACTCAACAATTTCCATTTGAATGTTTTATCATTTTTCTCTTTTTTCTCTTTCTACCAAAAACTAGATGATAATTTAATTTACAAAGACTTCTTGATTAATTCTATTTGTTGTTTTATTTATTTTTGATATTTGTTTTCCAGTTCCAGTATTGAATGTTGATTAGAATTTAAAGTTAGATAATCTCTGACATTATTTTGTTTACTATTATCATTAAATTACTTAAAAATGGCCACAAAACAACAACAGTATCGTTTATCGCAACAAATTCTGGGACGATTTAAGTTTGTTACAGTGGCAGGCCGAAGTGTCGGGGAGTCTAAATACCCGAGACTCCCTTTATAAAACACTTATTTTAAAAGTTCAAACACCAAATAATATGCCTTACAATTAATTGATGAGTGGCAAAATTGTCTTGTACCAAAATGGCCGACTGTCGTTCCATGACATGAAGGGCTAAATGTTTCAAATTAAAAAATAATCAAACATAAAATTTTAACATTGTGTGTTAAATGACTGATTAAACAGGAAATTGTGTTTTTCTCACATTATTAAATACAGCCAGCCCTCAAGAATCAACCTTCCTTCCTGGCATCATGATTTTTCCCATCATGCTACAGTTTTTCTGAGTATTGCCTCCGTCTCTCTGTCATCATCACATCTTCAATTTCATAGCGATTTGGTAATTTTTGAATGAGAATTTGACGGTGAAACTTTATCTGTCTAAACAGTAGAGTTCATTTTACATACCAAACCGGACTCTGTTTGGACCATTTCTCTTTCCTGTTCTGGTATATGGCGGCCATCTTTGTTTCTGTATCAACTGGCTCAGTTTAAGGATGACCAGCGGCGCCCTCTGCTGGATGGAGGCCAAACTACAACATTACAAACTGATTGGAACTAATTTTAACCTAATAAACCATTAATTAACGGTTAATTATTTACATCCCTACTTTGACTTTCCAAGGCCAGTTTGGTTTGGTTTAAAACTCACAAAGTGAGCTGAGACTCTCACACTCGTCTGCACACACTTAGAGTTTATGAGCGCGCGGACGGAGCCGTGAGCTCCTGTGCTCAGTGAATGTCGTCCAGTCGTTCTGGCTGAGGTCGGCCTCAGGAGGCCTGCGGCGGTTTGGGGGTCACTGCTGAGGTTAGGGTGGCGGCTCTCCAGGGGCCCTGCGTCAAACCTCAGCCTGCTGGAGAGGAAGCTTGGCTTCCAGAGAGGTGAGAGGACTGCGGAGGCTGTTCCACTTTTAATGCCACGTTTTTAACCCACCACAGGAGAAAATCAATCCAAGTTTGGACAAAGTGTCTTCTTCTCAGTGTTTATATGTTTCTAAATGTTCCTGCTGCAGCTTAAAGTGCCTTCAGTGGACAGTATGAGTGGAAAACTACGATAAAGATTAATTCAGTTCCCAACATTTTGAATAGTAGTGTTTGGAAATTAAAATAAAAGCAAAGGCTTAATGAAAAATACTGACTAACCAAACTATTTCTAACTGCTAACTCAGAATAAAATTGAAAGTAGAGAGTGATACACGATGAAGAGCCATTTATGCTGCCAAAACACAAAATCTTACCAAGTATTTTTGGTCTAGTATCAAATATCTTAAAGCAGTGGAAATAAGAAAACTAAATTACAAATAACTTTTCAGCAAGAAAAAAAAAATGCTAGTTAATTAAATTTATTTCACTTGTAACAAGACATTTTCCCAATAAGTTAATTCATCAATATTTAGGAATTATTTAAACTTATTCAGTCCTTTAGTAATGTTTTTACCAGCATTATACTGAAAAGTATCTCATACAATGCGCAGTTGCACCAGGTGCTAATTTCTGCTGGCTAGTCTGAAGGAGCTGAGTGGGGGAGGAGCTACATCTTGAAGGCGGAGCTAGGTCCAACCAGGCATTTTGGTCTCCATGGAGACTAAAGGATTTCTCAAACATACATGAATGCATCAAGGCAAAACTCCATGTTTGTTTTTGATGACATGAAAAGTTGATTTTACTCGACACTGGCCCTTTAAGAAACTGTCATCCTGAAGAAACCAATTTTCAGAGGAATATTTGTGTTTGTTAACTAATTTATCATCATTTTTATCACAATAGTAAGATAAAATATTGTGATAAAGTTCCACACCGCCCAGCCGTGCTTCACTTTTAGAGAACCAGCTAACAGAAAAAGACATTCTGGCCCGTCTGTGCTCTTTGCTCATGCAAGCATCATTAATACATGGAAACTCACCACCGCGCCACTCGCTCGCTCACAGTAAGAACTACATATGGCAGACTGCAAGCAGGCGAGTTGGGCAGCTGGCTGGAATTAAATTGGATCCCTGGGTTCCCTGCTGTTCGCTGGGACTTAAAGCCATATTAAAGGCATCTCCTATAGTCCTGCTGTAGTTGGAGAACATGGACAGGGGCCAAGGAAAGCAGCCTGGTGCCAGCTACTCCCCTGGAGGACTGCATCTGCTCCGGCTCCATAACCTGGCCCCTTTATGTTCGCAGTGACACGTCGTCTCATGCGTCCATATGCCAGTCGGACGGCCGCCGTGCTCTTTAGAGAAGAACTGAACTCTTCCACAGGGGAGATGAACTTCACCGAGTCTATGCCTGAAACTGTGCAGAAAAGTTTTGTTTGACTTCGATAAAACAGATAAAGCGCAGATATAACATGCACTGTGCACAAACTTCAGTGGAGTTAAAGAGATGCTGTAGAATAGAATAAAAGAATAAATTGTTTTTTGAAATGATGGAAAATATTCTGAAAAATGTCTCAATCACAGCAAAACACAAAATCTTATTGTATGAAATAAGACAAAACTAACTCACCAGTAACTTTTCAGCACAATAGGAGTTTGTTTAAAGTAATTAATTTCTTATTATTGATGAAAAAGTATTTGTAATAAGATATTTTCCTATTTTTAAAATTATATATTAAGGAATTATTGACTTAAAACAAGCTCCTATATCTTACTGAAAAGTTACTTGTAAGAAAGTTTTGTCATACTTCAAATGTATTAAAATATTTGCACTAGAAAATAGACAAAAATACTTGGTAAGATTTTTTTTGATACTCTGATATAAAATCCTTCCATCTTTTAAGATTCAAAATATAATCTGTTTTTAAACATTATTATAAAAGTATAACCTATAAAATAACTTATTGAAATGTTTTTGCTACTTTGCGGAAAAGGCAGAAGCAACAGTTCAGAAGCTCTGCTGTGGTTGAAAAATCTGTCCAGCTAATGAAGAGGAAATGATGCAGAATGTTTGCTGAATGAATATAATAATTACTAAATAGTGAATAAATCTGATAAAAAGAAACTTTTCTCTCATAGTCTCGGTTAGATTAGGGACCAAAGTTGCAACATTTGTTATATTTCCAGCTGCTGCAGTTCTCTTCCACAAACCAACCAAACCCTTTGAGCAACCTGTTCCCCTCCTGGCCTGTGGGGGCGCTGCGCCAAGAACCACTGAAGGAAACGACACAAAAACCTCTGAACACCCTGAGTGCAACTTCCTTCTTCACCAAATGGAAATAGAAATGGAGGTGTCAGATTTTAGCAGTTTTGTCTTTGGCTAAAAACCACGAGCCATTTCTACTGGTAGCGCTAGGCTAATGTGTTTGTTTGGGTCTTATTTACCCAGAATTCCCTGTGCTGTAGTCCGCTTCCTGTTTTCGGAGCGGTCTCCAGTCCGCTTGGCGTTCACACATGCAGTCAAACAAAACCTGAGTTCACTTCAATTGAACCAAGCTAGAGGTTTGTAGGTGGACCAGAGTTCAGTTAGCGTTCTCACCTCCCCAACTGAACCGGACTTTCTGGGAAAACGGACTGGAGTTGGATTACAGTGGACTAAACAAACATAAGTATTGATAAAATAGAGATTTTTTTTCTCCTGCTTGCAAAACACTTTCCTTTCGCCTCACAATCAGGCACCACTTTGTGTTGTTCTGTCAGACAAAACCTGAAGTTCAAAGTTCAATCAGTTTTAATTCAGAACAATCAGCGGAGCATCAAACTAATCCGTGTGAAGGTTTGAGTCGATCATTTAGCGTTTCTGTAAATTACTGCTGAAGCTGCCGGGGCGTCTCGGTGGAGGAGTGTGTTTTCTTCCAGCAGGCCGTCACACACCGGCCACTCGGTGTGTAGGCAGATGCAGCTTTATGAGCTCAACTCCTTTTTATCACCTCCTCACCCCACACACCCTGACACAGAGCTAGCAGTGCGGTCATGCCTGAGAACGTGAGAAGCAGGGAGAAAGTGGAGGGTTTTTTTCAGATGAGGTTTCACAAAAGGTTTCTCTAATAAAACACAAAATAATCCGAGGTTTTCCAAGCTACTCGTTCTGCTTAGAAACAGGAAGTGTTTATCAGTTTTTTGTGCAGATTGTTTTCCCATAAAGCTAATTAGAGACCTAGCACAGCGACTTTCTCAACCTATTAAACTTTCTTTGTTTTTGATTTGTACTTCTTAATATTAAATATTTAATGTCTTTTCAGATTAATACACAAAAACTGATTTAATCTGACTGATAAAATAATATTTATTTACCTTTAATAAAATAAATGTTTTTGACATAAAACATTCTGAGGAAATGTGACGCTCCTGATCAAAATCAACCACTCAGAGCCAAGAGGCAGATTTTAGTGCTGTCAATCAACCTTGTGAATGCGCTGCTTCATGTGCTAATGGTGGAGAAACAACTTACTGTTCCAGAAAAACTGTTTATCCACAGCCATCAGTGGCTATGCTAACTAGCCTTAGCATACATGACACCACAGAGAGGGTGACTGACAGTGCTAAGACCCGCCTCCTGGCTCTGATTGGTTGTTTTCAGCTAGCACTGGGAGCAGTGGGAGAAGGCAGAGGAGCTTGATTTTTTTCGAAAATATCAGATTTTCCAGCCATAATTTGCTTCAGGTAAGTTTATCTACTTCATATTTATCTTGGTTTAAGCTTCAATTTCAGAGAATAAGCTAGCAGAAAAGATTTAAACACAAATGTTTTCCTGAAGTTTTATGTCTGTGGTTCGCTGAGGTCCAGAGGGCGGGCCCGATTTGGCCCACGGACCCCGAGTTTGACACATGTTCTTTCGATTGATTGAGAGTCTCCTGATTATCTGCACCGTCCCAAGGTGCCTTTCTCCACAACACAGGCCTCCTCTGGACTAAATCAATCTGAGGGGTCAAATACTTTGATTAGGACACTGTAATCTAGTGGCTTTGAACCCCGTCACTGCTCTCTTTACCTTGGTGAGACTTTCATTAAGGAACAAATCTCTTCCTGAAGCTGAAAACAGGGGCGAGGGGGATTAAGTGAGGGGGTTCTCATTGTTTGTTTCCCTGTTTCACCTCCAGCGGCTCATTTCTCCTCGCGCCGGAAAACTGACAGGTAGCGTCGGTTTCTCTCGCCCTCCTGGCCCGCATCACAAACGGAGATTTAATCAATGGAGGAGAGGAAAAGCAGGAGCGGATCAATGCTTGCTCAGCTGCGCTGAAGGTGAAGCCAGGCCTCGCTACATAAATTGGACTAATTGAAGAGCTTGCTAGGAAACAAGCAGGTCTGCGTCAGCGTGCTGCTCAAATGCTAAATTCATTGCAGATGTTAAATCATACAACAGATCAGAAATATGTTAAATTATTTAATATGAGATCATATTTTATTTTCAAGGTGTGAAAGAATCCCTGACAGCTGAAATTTAGTGACAGTGATACAATCCTCAATAAAATTTAATGCGTTTTACTGAGATTTTATGTGAAAGAAATCAAAAAGAGTGTTTTCTGCTCATCTAAAGACGGAAATCATAGTTTAGTTTTCTTGGCAAAAATAACTCAAGCTCAGTCAGATTGAATGGATAGCGTCTGTGACTTTAACTAGGCCATTCTAACACACGTATATGGCCGTATCTCTCTTGAAGGCATAAATTGTCTCACTGAGTTTTGTTTTGGTGAACCAGAGAATCAGATTTTAAAAACTAAAATATAAATAATTATATCCTGTAAATGTTTTTATTACAAACTACACTTTAAAACATTTAAAAATGGTTTAACTTGAAAATAAAGTTTCACCTGCCAACTTGAAAATACAAGTAAAGTCAAATAGAAAACTTTAACTTTAGAAATTAAAGTTCCTCAAGTTGATTTAACAACAAGAGACAAGTTATCTAAAGATTATTTTTAAGTTTTGACGGCTCATTAATCTTCAGGTTGATTTAACTTAATCACTCTAAAGTGATAAATGAAAAATTCACTCCGCTAGTGAAAATTTGCTGATCTGGATGTGAGCAACTCTTACAAAATGCTTAACCAAATTCTATGAATGGTTCTTCCAAAGTCTGCTTCAAGTAAAAGTCCGTAGATGCAGGTTACAGGGAGAAATTGAGCATATTAATAAATATATCAAAATAACCGGCTAGTTGCTACATTATCTGATCTGCCAGACCTCTCTGCTGGTCAGGATGCAATCCTCGCTGAAACCTCAATCTATTTCTGATCGCCAGGGTCCTCAGTCGGTGGTTTGGCCTCAATTAATAAGTTTTGTAGGAATTTCAAGAACAACAGGAGGTGTTAACCCTGTTAGCGCAGCGGCGTGCTGTAGCATTAAGTCTTAAAGATCGCAGAGCCCAAATGAAATGATTGTATCAAATAGAAATCGATGAGAATCCATGGCTTCCTTAATCCTGCTCCAGCTCCCAGATCACTCCCGGTGCAGGCAATCTCTCAAGCGTCATTACGACACCCAGATCGATAGCGGGCAGCAAAGGCCTCCGGTTCAGTTTCTGGTTACTCTGCAGAAGTGAGGAGGAGGCGTTTAAAGGAGAAGAAAGATGAGAGAGGCAGGGACAGCTTCATGTGCTGCTGGTGAATGTAATTAACAGGAGGCGATGGAGGAAACACACCTGAATCGTGCCAGTGCGGCAAAGCATAAAACCTTTTGTGGCGTTATTATCTCACAGTTTGGACTTCAGAATTTCCTGCCTCAAGAGACAAATGAAGGTGCTGGATGTCTGATTTACAACCAGAACCAGAACAGGTGCATGTCTTTTAATGGGGAGCAGTAACTTTTTATTAAGTACTTTCTTATCTTTGGTTTTGACGTTTTGATTCAGTTCAAGACCAATAAAACAATCAAAAAAAAAAAAAAAAAAAAAAAGCAGCTCCGGTAGACTCGGTTCTGTTGGGGATCAATGTTGCAACATTTCCAGCTGCTGTGATTCTTTTTCTCTGCTCTGAGCCAAACCAACCAAACCTTTTACCAAACCTGTTCGCCTCCTCGCCTGTGGGGGCGCTGCAGCAAGAACCGCTAAGAAAACAACATGAGAACCTCTGAAGAGGCTGTCGTTCTTTTTTTCTAGAAATTTTCTGAGATTAATCTCTAAATTTCAGAATTTTTGTAGCAAATTTTAAACTCATCAAACTCATGTTTTTTCTAGAAATTGTCTAAAATCCAAAAAATTCAGAATTCTTCTTATTTTCAACTTATCAAACTCAGAAAGTTCCAAGATTTTTCTAGAAAATTTCAGAGTCTAATCTCAAACTTTTTCAGTTTTTTTTTCTTTTCCTGGTTTTTAAGAAAATATTTTAGTTTTTTTTCTTGTAATTTTTCAACTTTTCAAGCTAAGAAAGTTCTAGAAAATTTCTGAGAATATTTTGAAATTTTTTGAGGTAATCTCTAGCAAATTTTTTCCTTTTCAAACTCAGAAAACTCCAAGTTTTTTCTAGAATATTTCTGAAATGAATCTCAAAAATTCGGAGTTCTTTTTAGCAAATTTTTGACTTTTCAAATTTTCCTTTTTTTAAAAAGAATATTTCTGAGATTAATCTAAAACTTTCAAAAAATTTTTCAAGCAAATTTTCAGCATTTTAAACTCAGAGAAATTTCCAGGTTTTTTCTAGAAATTGATCTAAAAACTTCTGAGTTTCTTGGCAGAAATTCCCTCGTCCCTTTTTCTTGTTTCGCCTCTAATACGCGAGGTCTAATTGTGATGCATTTCCTTGTGAATAAAATAATTGGGTTATCTGCAGGAAGGTCCGTCATTAGCAGCAGTGGCCTGTGCTGGAAAAGGCTCAGAGAAAGAGCCTTCAGCGCCATTCTTTGCTCCGTTTTGCAGTCGAGTCACAGCGTCTTTTTAAAGCCCCTCAATTAAAAGCAGCAAGTCGGGCGCTGCTTTAATGATAGCTGTGATTTTAATCAGGAGCGCCGTTTCCCTCGTAGGTCCTGGAGGTCTGAGGCCTCGCTGCACACATCAACTTATCGCTCCCTTTTTTAATTTCCCAGCTCAGTCAAAGTCTGCTCGGTTTGCCCTCTTCCCCCTGCAGACCGCGCTGTTAGGAGGCACATAGTAAAAGAAAATGAAAACAGTATAAGTAATTAATACCATTAGCATCAATATTCTAGTCGTGAGTGGTGAACACGGGCGGGAAGAAGCGGTACAGGAAGTCTCAGTGATGGGAATATGAGTGGGAAGAGTGAGAGGAGCATTGTTTACTCTCCGTCTTATCGTGTTTTTGAAGAAGACCGTTGGCACAAAGGAACTTTTTTTTAAAAACGCAATTAAGAATGGCCGGTGTAATTACTGCCGCCGCCGCGCGTTGCTGCTGTCACAAAACTCCGTTTGCCCCGCGGTCATAAAAAACACACTGAAGAATATTTAGGGATGAATAATTCAAAATGATTGTTCGCACTCAATTATTCATGGAGCCTCAGCGAAGGCAGATTTGCATCTCGCCGCTGTAAATATTATTAATCTTGCCAATTACTAAATTCTCTGCTGCTCCAAATTCTTCAATTGATGTTCCAAATGTGTGCGGCATTTTACAGCCTTTAATGTTTAAGTGGCTTGAAATGAATGTGGCGCAGCTATTACAAGTCATCTGGAAAAATAATCAGGAGATTTTTCACAGCAACCACACCAAACTGCCAAGTGCAACTCAGCCGCACATCAAAATGCAGAAACGCTGCAAAACCTATTAGTTTCACAATGAAACACTGAAATCTTGTAAAATGGAAACGTTAGTTTGGCCTGTTTTTCCTCCTATGGTGCCTATAAATTATGTTGGGTATTTTTAGTGCTTTGTTTGCAGTCAGTTCTCTTTGTTCTGTTCAGGTTAAAACACCCAATCAGAACCACACAGTGACAAATATCACTAAAAGAAAGACAAGTTTTCATTTCATAGGTAAAATATGTAAAAATTAAAACACAAACTCAAAATATTTTAAAGCAATCATGACCGAGAAAACAGATTGGTCTTTCTGTAGAAAGTTCTGCTGACCCTGAGTTAAGCTGTGACTGGTTCCAGTATGGAACTACTGGCAAACAAAGTGTGTGATATAAACGTTTAGACATTTATTTTCTTCAATACATATTCGAAAATTTTTCACCAGAATAAGATTTTTATTTTATAAAAACGTATAGCACCCTCATAGAGTAAGATGCATCATCAGATGACTGATTGCCATGACAACGCTGTGTCATATTTCTCTCTCCTTCTTCACTTTCTGCAGTTTTCAGCCTATAGGTGCGCTTGGGGTCATTGTCTTGCTGCATGACACGGTTGGAAAATATCAAACGGCTTCCTGGAGGAACAGCATCAAACGAGACAGAGTGACATCCATGGTGGCTTAGCACGGCTAGCACGGCTAGCACAGCTTTTTAAAGGTCACTGACTGCGCCTGCAGCAAAGCACGCTGAGCCGTCACTGATGGTCACTCACTGTTCACAGCTGCTGCTGCACAAACCAGAAACTTTGTCCTGCTGATGCATAAAACTCTGACCTGGATTGACATCCTTTAGCATAAATGCTACAACTTTTAAAACCAAAATTAACACAAAAAAATTCTCCCTTTATTCCTCCAAATGCAAAGCAGAAAATACAATCAATGAACTGGACATAAAGATCCTGAGCTCCTTTCAGGAGGATTTTCCTCTGCAGCTCCAGCTGCAGCATTTTGAGCAGATAATCGTTTCACACCTTCCTGCCTGCTGCTTCTTGGTCTCTGCTGAACATCAGAAGGGACACTTTGTAAATCATTTAGATGATTAGCTTTTGTAATTGGTTTGTGTTTAATTAGCATGGGGAGCCCCTGTGTATGTAAACCCCCTGAAAGTAAAGTTGCTGACTCATAAAAACATAAAATTAAACCAGTTATGCTAATATACAAACAGCAATGTGATATTCTCACTTCCTGCCATTCGGCCCAGGTTGGGCCTATTCCAATCCTCTAGCCTGTCCTCTGCAGAGCCATGCGTCACTCCATAATCGTCTCATTAATTAGAGCTGCTATTGACAGAGCCTGAGATAAAACAGACTGGAAATGCTGTGAGTGAAACCAGAACGTCAGCAGTTTGCATGTCTGAGTCAGTTTTTATCTATAGGTGGCTCTGCAGGAATGGAAGTTAAGCTAAACGTTAACATCTTTATTCACATTAAAGTCATTCCTCATTTTTCTGTAACCTTCAGTGAGTCCAAAGCAAAATGATTTGTTTCTGTCCTCCCAGAAAACAGAGATGGCCTGAAGCAGGTCAGGCTTTTCTGCTCTCAGCTGATGACATCATCACATCTAGATCATGGCTGATCTGGGTCAAAAGGTCGACCAATCAGGGCAGAGCGGACAGAAAAATTACAGACAGAAGGTTAGAAAAGTTTAAACAGCAGCATACTACACAGACCAGGCATAACATTATGACCAGTGGCAGGCTGGTGAAGCTAAAAGCATCTATTGGTATTTAGCAGGAGGCAGAGTTAGGTTGCAACTAGTTACATTTACTTTTTGGGAAAAAAAAAAAAAACTACACTACGCTGTACTTTTACTTGAGTCATTTTGTCATGAAGTATTGAATAACTTTACTGAATGAAAAACAAGCTTTTAACCAAAAATTCACCAGACACAAAAATGCAGTTTTTGTTAAAGTTTTACAGTGAAATAAATTGATATAGAAAAATGTTTATTTTGCCTTGTTTTGTAATTATGCTATTTATAGGAATTATTTCCACAATGACCTTTAAAATACCAAAATACCAATGTTTGGCCACAAAGCGGTAAATCCGGCTGACCAAAGTGCTGGAGTTCTGCTTGTGTTGCTAGGTAACAGGCCGAGACTCGGTGGGGTTGCTAGGGAACGGCGCAGTGCCTCCTGGAATTCAAATTCAAATATACTTTATTGATCCCAAAGGGAAACTAAGGCTGCTGCATTCACACTGCAGCCTGAAGTGACTCAATTCCCATCTTTTTGACGTAACACGACCTGAATCCGATCTTTTCATGACTTCCGCAAACACTGAGAACGCTGACGCTACTGCGCCCTCTACTGCGCACGCGGGTCGTTTGATTGTTCACACTGCAGATCACATTCAGGTCGCATTTATTTGGATGTATGAACAACCACGGCAAAAAAATCAGATTTGACAAAAAGTCGGACTTGGGTCACTTCAGGCTGCAGTGTGAACGCAGCCTAAATGTTGTTCTAACTCATATTAATTCACATTCTTCAAAGAATTATTGTAGATAGGGTTGGCAATGTGACTTAATTTAAGAGCTGTGGCTGTTTTTAGATGCAGCTGAGATTCAAATGGAATTTAAAAAATGCCTACCTACTACAGAAAACTATATTTAAAACATTAAACCTTGAGGGATAGTATGTGGCCTTCTACTTCATATCAGGTAGACCCTTCATAGCTGAATAAATCTTTGTCTCTGGACAAATGGATCCTAATATCCAGCTGTTTCTATGCATGGCTAACATGAAGAGGCTGAAACTCTCCCTCTGGGTTTACTGCAGCCGTTCTCTCACAAAGCGCCTGATCTAAAGTGGCAGATTAAGTTTGCCTCCCTCTGAGTGATGAAGTGCCATTTCCCACCTGATTCTTTATCACCGTGTCGGATGTTTGATTCTCAGATAGAGTCTTCTCCTGTCTCCCAAGAACAATCCAGAGAGTAGGATTTTACCTCTGGGAACATTTCTCTAAGAGTTTAACACATTACAGATGGACAGAAGTAACTTCGCTCTCTTCCCTTACATCATTCAGACCAAACCAATCAAGACACGATCAATATTTAAACTCTCAAAACATAAAAGCTACCACTTTATAAATACTATATAGTCTGAGAGGAAACATTAAAGAAAATGCATGTTATCAATTTACTGAAGGCCAGAATAAGTGATCACAGATCACTGGATCAGCACAGTACATCTGTTTCCCATGAATTTACTCCAACAGAGAAATTAATTATGGTGTTTTTTACATTTGCCATATATTAAAAAGAAACAAGGAATATAAATATTACCCCAAAATAATACTAAGAAATAATGTTTTTCTCTTTAAAAAAATGAAACACTTTTATAACCACTACAGAGACAGAAACTAAGACGACAGAGTTAAGGACATTAGCTGGGTTTCAATTGACCATATAACTGCTTAATTTGACATTTTGAAAATAAATTAGCTTAAACTCAGAATGCCAATTTTGAAAACTGTCTCCTTTTTTTGATCAAAAGTTTAACCTCTAGGCTCAGGTTGTTTTTTGGCTGCGTCAAAATTGGTTTATTTAACAAAACTGCAATGGAAACATTTTTCGTGACACAAAAATGTGTCAACAACTGGAAGTTTCTACTGGCGGAAACCATGAAGAAGAAGACGACAGGAAGTAGTTGGAGGATCACGGCACTGCATGTTTTTTAACGACTTTTTGTGTGAACAAACTTATTCACATGTGATTTTAAATGCATTTCTTATTGAATGGAAACACAGCAACTGCAAAATTGTGTTTTTTTTACATTAGTGGAACATTTACAGAAACGCAGCTGCTGGCTGATCAGGAGCTCAGTGCCTTTAGCTTCGTTTCACATATACCCTTGAAAGACCATGACCTTACGCTTGTACCATAAAGTAAATTATCAAGCGGCAGTGTCATGCGTGCAGTCATACATGTGACATGAATGTCAGACGTTCGGCCTCCAGAGTCGCTCTGCACTTAAGATAATGGAGACATGAGACTTTCTGTCCCTCTCTCGCTCCTGCTCCTCATTTCTCCTGAAACCACTTAATACGTCCTGCTTGGATTACTTGACAGCATTTTTCTGTCTGATCCCTGAGCTGATTGTGAAGCCAGCGCCCCACCCCGTTTCTCCTATTGTCTGCATCCTGCTGACGGCTGAGGTCCTCTGCAGGGCCGGCCATTTAAAGCACAAGTTTACTTTGTATTAATCTCATAAATGCCCTCTGTCTCCTCTCCTTTGTCCCTCACCCTCCCACCCCAAAGATGCAGGAACCCAATAAACCACTTAAATAAACCTTTCCACCGAGGACAAAAAAATAAAACAGCTGACATATTCATAGTTTTACTCTGGCTTCCTACATCCTGGCCTCCTCCTCCGTATGCTTGTGATTTCCACCAGGAATGCTTTATTTGAATCCTTTATTACACGAGCTGTCCCAAAGTCTTGAAGGGCGGTTTTAATATGTGAATCCTCTGCTCTGCAGAGTGTGAAACAAGTATGAGGCACAGTGAAATATGTTGACATTAATGAGCACAAATGCATTTCACTGGGCCACTTGTTGTGGAGTCGTCAATACAGGTTGGCGTTACTGAGGGGTAAGTAACTGCTGCTGAGACGAGGAAAGCTTATTTTACAGTTTTAGCTCCACAGTTATGGAGGAGAACAGAGCGTATCAATAAAACAATGATTCTCTTGCTCTTGTTTATTAGTTAAAGTCTGCCTCTCACCATATATACCCGACCTAATATACATTATGATTTTTACTTTATTTTCACAGTTTTTTTGGTCTAGTTTGAAAATGGTTTGTTTCTTAAAGTGTAATTTATGTTGGTTTAGTTTTCCTTCAGCTTCTACTGCTCTGACAAGTGGTGCTCATTTGTTTTAGCTTAATGCTAAGATGGTTTTCACTGTGAGGTTTAATGTATATTGAGGTTTATTTGGCGTTTCCACTAAGTATTCATGGCTTTTAGCAATTCGTGGGCGGCTGTGGTCAAAGACTGGAGATCTCCAGGCACTTAGAGGGCATTCACATCAGCCATGTTCAGAATGCTTTAATACAACTCCAGTCCGTTTTCTCAGAAAGTCCAGTTCGGTTGGGAAAGTGTGAATGCGTAATCGGCCAAACAAGCAAACTCTGGTCTGCCAGCAAACCTCGGTCTAGGTTCAGTTGAACTTTATGTGATCGTGATGCCAAGCGGACTGGAGACCGCTTCAGAAACAGGAAGCAAACTACAGTGCAGAGCATTCTGGGTATATAAAGCCAAAACAAACACGCTAAGCTAGCGCTAGCAGGAGAGATGGCTTGGAGTCTTTTGCCAAAATAAAAAGAGAAATCCTTCAACCACTAAAATCTGACACCACTCCATTTTCGTTTCCATTTGGTGAAGGAGGAGGTTGCGCTCAGTGTCTTTTTCAGAGGTTTTCATGTTCTTTCCTTCAGTGGTTCTTGATGCAGCGCCCCCATAGGCCAGGAGGGGAACAGGTTGCTCAAAGGGTTTGGTTTGTTTGACCACAGCAGCCGAAAATGGAGGAAATGTTGCAACTTTAGTCGCCAATCGAACCGAGTCTACCGAACTGTCATCCTTCCTTAGATAGTCCTGTTCAGTTTTCAGAGATAATTGAGTAAAAGTTTAATGAGACATGATTAAGACGACCTGCTGAAGTTTAAAATGGCTGTCAGACTGAGGAAGAGCAGACACAGAAGACAACACCAGGCTCCTCTTCTGTCAGCTGAGAGAACGACTGACAAAAGACTCAGGATCGTCTCCTCAGAGATTGTGTTCCCTTATCATCCACTCTTTAATCTCCCTTAGATAAACCCTGGAGCTAAGCCCCTTTCTTTTATCTGTTATGTACTTCTGTTTGTTCCTGGATGGGATCCAACGACTCGTCCCTCCAGACAACCAAGTTTGTTGAGCAAGCACCTGTTGCCTCGTCCCTCTCCATCTTTAGAGTAGAAAGATAAGGAGCTGGACATTTATCTGGCAGAGAGCACAAGGTCCAGAAAGCAAGAGAGAGGAGTCTCCAACCAGACATGAGGGGGAAAATTCTGTTAGTAAACTGGATGAAATCCGAAAGGAAATCAGAATTACTGGACATCGTTTCACACGAGGCTTTTTCTGTAGTTTGAGTTTAATCTGTTGAATAATAAGGTAGCAAAATGTTCATTTTACCATTTATTAATGTTTCTTAAGCTAAATTTAAAGATTAGTGTAAGATGAAAATAACTCAGGCTGCGAATACCAAAAAGCAGCTGTGAGCACCGCTAGCTAAAAAGTTAGATGCTTACATTCGTCATAACCATTAGTTCTGTTAATGATAAAGAAAATGTAACTTTAACGTTTTAAAGTTAGCAAAAATGCTAAAAACTAAAAAAATTAACTCAGCAGAAACATGCAAATGTCTTAAACTTACACTGGAGATGAGAAACAGAGAAAACTAAAGAGGAAGTCCATTTCCAATAAAACCGCATGAAAGATGGCGCCTAAATCATTGACTTTACTTCTATAATTATCATTTTAATAGTGATTCTGTGCATGCATTCATTGCCTTTCAAGCATTTTTTCCAATTTCCAGGTGTATGATTAGAGTGTCCAGCCATATAGGTGCCATCGTCATTCATTACCCGCTCTTTTCAGTTTTTCTATTCACGACTTTCTGTACCTGCACATCTCCCTCCATCTTCTCTTGTCATTTCTCTTTCCCCTCCATCACCAGTGAAACTCCCTCTCCACTCGGCGCCATATGATGTGCCATCATTCACGTCAGGAGAGCTATTCTCTCTCTGAATGGGATCATAATCGGTCCAGCTTTACTTTTAATAGCCCAAGTGACAATACCTAGCTGGTGCATATGGGCAAATGCGTGTGGCTCTTTCTGCGTCTGACACCTCTGCGGCTGCTTGGATGAGCCTGGGCAGATGTGCCCACTGGAGCAGAACTGCCGGAGCGTGCAGAGACTTAGACATTAATGAGATGGTGACAAACTTCACACTCTCCAATTAAACTGAGTGGAGAAAGGCCATTTAAAACAGGGCGAGTGGGAAGGATGAGAAACGAAAAGGAAATCCTGAAGAGAGGGTGATGCTGGGCAATAATGAAAAAAGGAGGGAGCAGCAGAGTTTGTAACAAATTACCGAACACCATCTACAGAAATTCAAAAGCTACAGAGCCAGTAATACTGAAATAATTTTACCAGATATAACAGAGACATTTAAAGGGTTAATTTTGATTAACTCTAAAGATTTTAGCACAATTACTTTTTCATAACTATTCAAAGCTAAAACAGCAACTCAGTGCTAAACAGGTAGCAGCTAATGCTAATGTCCTGAGGAATCCCTGAAACACCTGAAAGCCGAACTTTATAAAAAAACATTTTACAATCAACATCTTTGTTGCTGAGCTCATATGTCTATTTATTCAATAATTTAGCAGCAAAAAGAGTTTTTTGTCCATTAACATTTGATTAAACGTGATTAATTATTGATTTTTAATCAAGTCCCACCACTAGTTATTGAAGTGGTTAGTCACTGTTAGTTACAACACTGTTATTAAAGCTTGCTTCGCATCGTTCCCCAAACTGTGTTGCTTTTTATTAAAATGTTACATTTTAAGCTACCATTTGAAAAACTGCAGTCAAATCTAATGTTTGAGTTTAAAAGCAGTTTGGAAACCGATCTGGAGAAGCCTCTGGCTGGAAACTGATCATAAAAACACAAAGAACAATTTTAAAATAAATAAACATATTTTATAAAACTGCCAGAATCATGAAGTAAATATACATCAAATATACTGCTCAAAAAAATAAAGGGAACATTTCACTTTAATTTTGTGTGTGGCTCCAAATCCAGGCCTCCATTGGTTAATAAATTTGTTTCCATTGATGATTTTTGTGTGATTTTGTTGTCAGCACATTCAACTTTGTTCAGAACAAAGTATTGAATGAGAATATTTCATTCATTCAGATCTAGGATGCGTTATTTGAGTGTTCCCTTTATTTTTTTGAGCAGTGTATATTGATCAATATTCCAGTTAATCAAAAGCAGCTGTAATCAGGTGGGCTCTTGATGTAAAGAAACTCAGTTTTCTTTGTGCTTATAACTCAAAGTTCAGAACCAAGATTCTTTTCAGATTCTGACACACTGATAGTTTTTTAACTTAATCAGCTTTAATTACTGCAGCTCCAGTTTTATTTTAATGATTTATTAGCCTTGCATTGATAAGTAGTCTGAACCTTATTTATATTCTGTTTCTCTAATCTTAGCTAATCAATGGGGAGAAGATGTCAGCTGATTCATAGCAGATGTGATTTTGATCATTGATGCGTAGTAACTGTTTTTTTCCTTATAACCTTTAGATGATGAGTTAGTTTCATCTGATTTGTTTCTCTTTTAATTCTCTTTAATAATCCTGAGAAAATATTGAAATGTTCTTTCATTTTGGTTAATTAATGTTGATTGTTACCTTAATAGAGAAGCAGAAGCTTTCAGATGAATTTTAGATAAATGCACAGAATGATGGATTATGGAAATTAAAGTAATTTAAAGAAGCAGATCGTTTCTGCACAGATGCTCTGCAAAGAAACACATTGTGTATGCCTCAATATAATGTAATTTCTGATGTTTTTAATGGGGAAAACAGCAAAACTTAGCCCATTAAAATACATTAACATAAAATTTATTGCCATTTTTGAGTTGAGAGTAAAATAAGTTTTTAATGAAGAATTACAAAGATGTGTGTTTTATTTTCAATGATTGTTGAGAACAGGTGGCAAAGACACAAAGCAACTTTTACCTATAGTGAGTCAGACATAATGGCTGTAACAAAATTGTTTATTTTGAAGAATTATAGCACAAATAACATTTAGTTTAATGGTTCAATTATAATCATGTGATAGTGTTGCAGGAAAAATAATTTAATGTGAGTGTATTAAAAAGCAGTTTTTCCATGTTTTACTTCCAGATGATTCTTTATTGAAAGTAAGAATAAACTGGTAAAGTATATTTATGCTATGAGTGTCAGAAGAGAGAAAACATCATACAGATAAATAAAAGTAATAAACTGGCTGAGATGTCACCATGTGCCGTTTAACTGACTCGGTACAAACACGCTGCAAAAACACAAAATCTTACCAAGCATTTTTATCTAGTTTGTACTGAAAATAACTTATTACGCTTGAAATAAGACAAAACTAACTTCCAAGGAACTTCTCAGCACAATTTAGGTCAATAATTCCTTAACATTGATGAAAATGTTAAAGCTGTTTATAAGTAAAATAAGTTTAATTTATAATATGGGAAAAGTCTCTTGTTCCACTGGTAGATTATTGACTTAATTAAGCTCCTAATGTGATAAAAAGTTACTTACAAATTAGTTTTGTCTTAATTCAGGTGGATGAAGATATTTAAATTAGAAACTAGACCAAATCCTTGGTAAAGTTTGGAGTTTTTGCAGTGTATTTGAGGACTTTAGTCCCATTGCTTCACTGAAGCTCAACGGTTTGGGAATCAACGCTCCAGTGAATCTGAAGAATATTCCTGATTTTCACCTCCAAATATTAGGATTATTTCAGATACTTTAATCTGTTGGAGACCATGAGTGAAATTTTTTGGCCACTTTCACTCTGGATTCAGCTGGATCTTGTTTTACGCAATAAAGTTAAGAAGAAGCTGTGATAAATAACACAGTAATAATATATAGATTAATTCTGTTTGGGTTTGTAAAGTTCTGGCTTATGGAGGCTGTTTTTGCCCTATGAAGTGAAGACACAGCAGGGAGGAGAGCCGCCGCCCCCACCGCTTGATGTTGGTTTAATGTAAAGAACATCATTAGTGCTTCTGAAACAACAGAGTCTGAACCGTCAAAAAGAGCCTCAAAGTGTTTTCTCTTGAACTGCAGGGGTTGTTGATTGGGAAAAGATTAAGGTTGGGGTTTGGCTTCATGTTTAAAATATTTACAAGTTTGGAAGATTGACTTATTGGGTTGCCGTGGTAACGACTCCGTCTCAGGGCTTCACACAGTTTTGTACACAACAGGTCGCCCCTACGTTTTGTTCTTCCCGTTATTCTTCACAAATGTCATTTTGTTTGGTGCCTAAAGGTGAGGAATTAAAAAATTATCTCAACATGCTGACTGAAGTAATTTAAAATGTTTGTGTTCTGGTTTTCTTTTTCAGTGTGTGAGCCAAATAAATGAGAAATTCAGCAATAAATAAGTGGGAGGTTCTTCCTTATAATTGCTGAGCAGATTTTTGTTCCTTTTCATTTTGATGATTCATGTTTGGTGATGAGCTGCACCTCTTTACCATCACCTTAATCTTTAGCTCTGGCTGGATGCTAATTCTGCCTCCATTTGAAATATGTTGGTCAAAAAGATAAAAATTAAATAAAAATATTAGTTTAATCTAAATTTTCAAGGGGTGTAAACGATTGTGGGATTAAACGTAATTTTTATAGAATACTCCATACAACAAATGTTTCTAACCAGTGTTGCATTGAGAATTAGCTCCTATATGAGCTCAGCAGATGTTTCACCAGGTGGTTGCTAATTGCTGCTGGCTAGTCTGAAGGAGCTCTGAAGCTGCAGCTCAGAGGAGGAGCTGCGCCTCAAAGGTGGAGTTAGATCCAACCAGGCGTTTTTCACAGCTCAACGGTTGCCATGGAGACTGAAGGATTTCTCAATCAAGCATGAAAGAATCAAAGCAAAACTCCAGGTTTGTTCTTGACGAGAGAATAACATGATAACATCATAAAGCTCAAATAAGTTGCTTTTACACAATCCTGCCTCTTCAAGTCATTTCAGAATTGTCACTGTTGTCATTTTAAAACATTAATGATCTGAAATTAATCAATGCATTTTACTTGCACCTCAGATTTGATCCAGAACATTTTGATAGCAGCTTCAAAGATGGCAGATTTGGACCAACGCTTCCTGAACTGGTGGTTGAGGTTTGCTGCCTGGTTCTGTTCAGGATGGTCCGACTGTCTGCAGAAACCCTGGGCGGTGGAGTTCACTCCCACCCAGCCCAGCCTCAGTGTGGTTCTCTGCACCCTCTGCATTGATCCGCCTCCTCCCCTGACACCTGATGCAGGTTGACCCCTGCAGCAACCAAAGCAGTAATTGATCCAGCAGAACTGCTGTGGACTCCCAGAGCACCAAGTCTCTGCATGTGTCTGGTTTCTATATGCTTTAACTGGAATCCAGCCAGCAGGACCTCGTTTTACTGACCTTTCTGCAGCAGTCTGAACATGCATCACACTCAGGGAAGAAGATTATACACCAGGTGCATCTCAATAAATGGGAACTGTGTTAAGAAGTTGATTTATCTCAGTAATTCAGCACAAAAAGAGAAACATTTCAAGAGTTTTTATTTATTTAGTTAGTGAAACGTCTAAAATTCAGTTTCTTTGAACATTTGTATGTTAAATCAGACCAATTAAAATATGTTTTAATATAAAAATGGACAGACACAAAACTCAAAATTTGAGATTAATCTCAAATTTCTATGATTTTCTGTTAAATTTCTGGGATTAATCTATTTTTAATGGAAATTTTCTCATGTTTTATTTTAAACTTTTGGAAATTTTCTGAATTTCAAATGTAAAATTTTCAATTTTTGAAATTCAGAAATTTGCATGTTTTTAATATTAATCTCAAAATTTCAGCAATTTTTCCTAAAAAATTTATTGTCTTTTGCAGCTCAGAAATATTTTTTGGCAATTTTTTTTTTTGTCATTTTCTTTTGTGTAAGATTCTTTTTTTTTTTTTTTGGGAATTTCATGTTGAAACTTTTCAACTTTTAATGTAATATTCAAATTTAAATGCAGAAAATCATCATAATTAAGAGAAATAAATGCGTTAAAACATTAGTCTATACAATGTGTTTAACTTGGTGAAGGAGTTACTGAAATAAATGAACTTGCCAATAATATTCTAATTTATCGAACTGTTGTATTGATTTTATTGTTTACAAAGCCAATAAATCCTCTCTTGTTGTATCGGCCTCCTGGTGATCACACAGCTCCTGATTTTTTGGAAATGAACGCCCAGCCAGCTGATTCACTGCTTTGGTTCGATTCATTTTGTTACCATTTGAGCGACTGGAAAGAGTTTCATGCAGTCTGAGACAAAAACCCAAAACAAACAGCTGCCAAGAGAAATCGGCAAAAAGAAACAGCTGCCTGAACGCCGCCTCCATGCCAGACATTTGGTATTTCTACAGAGGAACGCACAAACTCCAACAAATTCTGGACTTCACAAAAAAGAAAAAAAAAAACTGAAACGCAGAAAGTTCAGGGAGGATTTTCGTCAAAGCAGTTGCAGAGTTTCTCAGCGCCTCTATCTGCAATTCAAAGTGTTGCGGCTTTCGCTTCTGCCAAATTACAAGCTCCATTTGCCAGCCTAATTAACGGTTCATTGCATTCAGTGAAATTTATTGCAGCAGCGCGGCCGCTCGCCAAAGCAAACAGGATAGACCTCACAGATAAGTGTAAACTTGGCCGTGGAAGCTGACACCTTGAAAAAACAAACTTGTTACAGGGAGTCTGTTTATATCTCTGCTTTCTCCTCCTGCTGCCTCTCTTCTCGCTCCGCTGTCTCGCCTGACAGTCGCTTCGCTGTTTCACTTCATGCTCACTGCGGCCATGTTTGGTTAGGGAGGAAATCCAGACTGCAAGCTCTTCCCTTCTGACCGCTGCTGGTTGTAAATGTTTGTCAGCGGGGGATTCTCCTATGAAATGTGAATCCAGAGGAGAGAGCATGAAATTCAGCTAAACTCCCACCGAACAAACACAAACAGAGAAAGAGTCGACAGCTCAAACTTACAGACCTCACTGAGATTTCAAATCAAACTCATGTAACATCAAATTTGAGGCCCAGGGGCCAAATCCGGCCGCCGCCGCTTGTATTGTGGCCCTCCAGATACATAAATTAAATCTTCAAGACAACAAGTGTGAGCTTAAATAATGTATAAATCAAATCAATGACGCGAGTTTATTGCAAGTTTTCAACAAAAAATGTCAAAAACACCATGTTTAATTTATGCCACCTCCCACCTGTAGGTGGCAGTATAATGAACTTCTGCCTCAGCCTTTCTGGATTTCAGGTTATTGTCTGTGATCGATGAGGCGAGTAACAAAACGTCACATTTACCGTCATCCATTAATGGAAATATTACAAATCATATGGATTAAATTAACACCTCAAAATCAGTGATTTTGATTGCAAAAAATCAAAATTACGGGAAATTACAAAAATCCCGGAGCGATTTGAAAGATTCTTAAGAAGAGCTTATTGGATGTAGACATGACTATTTATTAATATTTAAACAGTTTAATGGGTTTTATTGGTACATTGTGAGAACATTCATAATCTTAAATTTGGCCAAAAATGAAAATGTCGACATTATCGCTGCCAATCAACCTCATGTACAGGCTGCTCAATGTGCTAATGGCAGAGAAGCATTAGCTTACAGTTAGAGGAAAATGGTTTATCTGCCATCAAGATGACAATGCTAACTAATGTTAGCATTCATAACAGGCTAAGCTATCAGGAAGAAACTGTAGGAGAGAAAGAGGGGAGGGAAAGTGGGATTGAGCAGCACCACACGGAGGATGATTGACAGCACTAAGAAGATGATAATAAGGAATATACTCATGATTAAATCACAACTGGATAAAGTAATGTAAGAAATACTAAAATAGAATTAGAAGGGAATCATTTGTAATTTTTTATTTTTTAGGGTTTTCTAAGTTTGTAGCTTTTTTCCAATAATTTATTTTTGGACTCATTCTTGGAGGTTCGGTGATATTTATTTCCTTCTGTAGAGGAATAACATATTTTACCAACAAGTAAGTAAATGCTGTGCAAACTCATGACTTTGGGTTTAATTCTGCCATAAACCAAAAGGCTGATGTCACTTTGCATGAGTCATGAATCCAGTTTCAGACTGAAATAAACCAAAAAATGTTCTTCAAGTCTGAAGAGCAAAGATTGTTTTATCATCCAGGTCAGGTGGGATCTTAAAACTTTAATCTGGTTTAAACTGTTTCTAACATCAGGAAACTAAACGTTTCAAACAAATCATTTCTCTGTCTAATCTTGTTATTTCTTTTCTAGTTGAGAAATAAATCAAAGACTTGGTTTTCAATGCCAAGACAACTTTATGTTATCACATTGCTTGTCAAAGCTCCATTTATGGGCATCGACTGAGTCAGAACTGCATACAGTAAATCTGCTTTAAGCACTTGGAGTAGCCTGAAAATGTTTGGTGTCTGGATTATTTACAGCTGTAAGGACATAAACAGCCTGTAAATCCATAAACGAAGGATTATCGTGGCTTTGTTTCCAAACGTTTATGAATTAAAGTCGACAAATTATAGTGGTGCCACATATTTGGAAGCAAGATCAAAAATTTAACAAACTGGATAATTCTGACTTTATACAAGATAAACATGAATAGTTTTCATAAAGAGTCACTTATCAAAAGTAGTTTTTAGACTTTTTTTTGTCGAATTTTTTACATTTGCATGAAAGCTGTGACTTTAATCTTATCAATCCTATAATGTTTAACATTAACTTTTCACCAGGAAATAATTCCTTAATGCTGAAGTTCTAGCTCTGCTGTCAGGTTATTTCACTAACAACATGGAAAAATATCTTTTTATAAATAATCTGCCATCAGAACTGGAACTTTTTCATCAATATTAACAAATTATTGACTTAGAACAAGCTCCTGTTTCCTGGTGAAAAGTTATTTTTGTCTTATTTTAAGTGCACTAAGATCTTTGCACTAAAACCAGACAGAAATTACTCGGTAAAATGTTTTGTTTTTTCAGTAGATTGCCTCCAAGTTGCAGCATGTGAGCAACCCTCCGCAGACGTGACAGCGACTTTACATCTAAAAATCAGACGAACACAGAGAGCCTGACACAGAAAGGCTGTAAAAAGTGAAGCAAAGTTCTTTTCATGCGAGTGTTGAGGCGTCTTCTCGTGGGAAGAGCCTTTTGTTGGAGGTAGAATCAGTGTTTCCATCAAAGCGAGGCCTAAATGAGACACAAAGGGATGCAAACACAGCCGTGTTGCAGGATGATCAATGGCTTGTTGTAGGAATTAAAAACAGAAGTCCTGCCTCATTAGCATGTTGTCGAAATCTCCCAACTTTGGCTGTTGTGAGAACATCGCTGAAGGGCACAGCTCCAACTGAGAAACAGCGAAACGCAGCAAAGAAAGAAGAAGAAATGATTGAAACATTAAAGGATTTAAAGTGAATTTTACCTACGCTGTCAGCAATCAGTTTAAAGTCCAGAACCGAAATGGATTTCACGTCCTCGCTTCGGCTGCCGCTGTTTTCCGAGGACTATCACTCACCGGCCGTTACTTTCTGCCACTAAAACGAAGTTTAAAACTGATCCTTTAAAATCCCCTAAATCATACAGGAATATCCGCCATATTGTCCTAAGAGGCCGGCCATTAGCAGAGGAGAAACTATGCCGGCTTTAGCTTGTCAGGCAGCTTCAAAGACGGCTGTGTGGGCCTCTCGGAAACCTGATGGAGAATTATCGATTGTGTTCAGATATCTGGAGGCGCTGGCGTGCAACACCGGGGTTTAAATTCAGCCCTAATGCTCAGCCCATGCATAATTTATATAGTTCCCATCAAAGGTAGCTGCGATGCAAACTAAAGAGGTCTCATGAAGCTTTTTGTTGAAAGTTTTCACACATCAACAAGCTTAAAGCACAGTATGGTTTTACTGCGAAAGGTCAGGGAAAGTAAACACGTTTTCCACCAGCTGTGTCGGGGAGCGCCGACGATGTAGCTGGAAAAACATACAGCAGGATTTAAATCATTATAGGATCTGCATTGGGGAACATCACCACATGCAGGTTCTTCTTATTGGATGTCTGGAGTTTGTGGTTAATGTTTAACACATGCATAATGAGAGCCGCGCTAATAAATAAGCAAACACACACAGCTAATGTAATGGATATGATTTTCCTCCTTTGCTTTGAGGCAGGCGCGTTAAACAAACATGCATTCCTTGAATAATAACAGGAACATTCACATATTGATCTGTCTGTCCATACTGACCAGCGCTGCCCCGGCTCTGCTCCTCTCCATACTGGGGACATTCATTTAAACACAACGGCTCTTACTGGTAATTAAGGGACTATATGGAAACGAAAGCTTTTATTAAAGGAGTAAAATAAAAAGAGCTGTCAGCCGCACTTCAGTAAACATCTGGGAGGTTCTGCAGTTTTAGAGCCATTTGATTTTAAATCCTTTCGATTCAATTCAGTTTTTTTAAATATCACCAATACACAACATATTTTGTCTCAAGGCATTTCAAATAAAAAAGAAAATTCAACACAATTATGTCATTTAAACTGGTTTAACAGTTTTCTGTCTGAGGCTGTTTTCCTGAAGGTCCGATAGACTCAGTTTGATTTGGGACCAAACCTGCAACATTTGTTACATCTTTCACAAACCTTTGAGCAACCTGTTCCCCTCCTGGCCTGTGGGGGCGCTGCACCAAGAACCACTGAAATATACAACTCAAAAACCTCTGAAAACACTGAGAGCAACTTTCTTCTTCACCAAATGGAAACAAAAATGGAGTGGTGTCTGATTTCTCTTTTGTCTTTGGCTGACGATCACAAGTCATTTCTCCTGCTAGCGCCAGACTAACATGTTTGCTTTGGTTGCTTTTACCCAGAATGCCCTGCTCTGTAGTCCACTTCCTGCTTTCAGAGTAGACTCAGTTTATGTTCCTGTACATGTGAACCCAGAGGTTTGTGGGTGTCTGGAAGCAAATTATTGTTTCACCCAAATATTACAAGTAAGAAAGAATATATTTTTATTCTGGCTTTTAACAAATAAAACAATTTTAGTGCTGATCAAGATAAAAATGGAGAAGTTTAGGCAGTAGCTGCGTTTCAATTACAAATATGCTCAAAACTTTAGCAGTATTCCAATAAAAAAAAAAAAAACATGTTGCAATTGTTGTGTTTCTATTAAATAAGAAATTAAATTAAAAATCACTCATGAATGAGTTTGTTAAAGTGTTAAGTGATTTAAAAACAGGCTGAGGCATCAGCCTCCCACTACTTCCTGTTGTCTTCTTCTTTCTGGTTTACAGCAGTGGAAACTTCCAGTTGACTTGTGTGATGTGGAAAAAAAATATTTCCATTGCAGTTTTGCAAAATAAACCAGTTTTGATACAGCCCCCCTCCCAACCCCCCAAAACAAACAAACAAACAAACAAACAAACAAACAAACAAACAAACAAACGCCATTCTAGAGGCAAAAACATTTGAACTTTTTCAAAGTTGTCTTGTTTCCATTAAGCAAATTTATTTTCAAAATGTCAAATTGTGCAATTACATGGTCAATGGAGACACAATTAGAGGGGAAACAAAAGTTATGTATCCAGAGTATGTAAATATCTGCTTTCATCCTGTCTGAATGACCTTTGACCTGCAGCTGTAATCACCTCATCCACAGCTTCTGGAACAAGCCGAGAGTTTAACCGCTATTCTGTTTTTCGGTTTTCTTTTATTTATACATGCTCCTCATTACGCCCTGATCTGCGTCTGCCACAGCGGGAGGCCGGGCTTTGACTGCGCCGTCCTCATTACTGGCAGGCGAGCACCTGAGAGGTAAGATTCTTCCTGACACCCCGGGCCGATTCTCACCTCCATTAACACCAGCAGGGGGTCGCCATGATCTGATTACAGCACAAAACGAGTGAGGAGCCAAACAGGAGAGGAGGAGAGCTGGAAGGATGATGGAGGAGGCGGTCAGGTGATCGGGGAGGCGACCAGCGTTGCCAGATTGGGGGGATTTCCTCCATAATGGGCTGCTTTTAAACACGTTAGTCGGGTTTTTAGAAAGAGTTCAGAGGAAAATTCTTCAGAAAATCACAACTTTTAATAAAATGCCATTTTATTACACTTAACAGTTATTTTATTTTGAAATCTCCCTGTCGAATGTGACATCATCAATGATTAGTGATTGGTTAATCAAGCATCAATATGTTGGAATATTGTAAAACCAGAGCTGGATAGTTACTACTTACATTTACTCAAGTAACTTTCTGGGAAAAACACGCCTTATGGAGGAGTATTTTTTACTTTTACTTGAGTAATTTTATTATAAAGTATCTCTTACTTGAGTAAAATTACAATAAAAATAAAAATTTCAATAACAATTAAAAAAACCAGTTGAAGCATTGTATTTGGTCAAGTATCGTTGTTACACATCACAATGTCAATTAATGTTTCACTGATTATGGTTCCAAAGCAGCTCTAACCTGGCGGTGTTTTAGTCCAGATTTAAAGGAACTCAGTGTTTCAGCTGTTTTTCAGTTTTCTGGAAGTTTGTTCCAGATCTGTGGAGCATAGAAGCTGAAAGCTGCTTCTCCATGTTTAGTTCTGGTTCTGAATGCAGAGCAGAGCCAGAAAACCTGAGCGGTCAGCAGCAGATTGTTAATGTTTTTGTGGTGCTAAGATGATAATTTAGTGTGAAATTTCTGTGCACAAACACAGACCAGCGTCTGCACTGAAAGCTGCTGCAGAAACCTTCGCTCTGCTGTGAACGAGGCGCGAGAAAGGCTGTTTGATTAATCTGCATTACGTAATATTAATGCCTTAAAATCTTCAGATTAATCGCATCTGGAGCTATCAACTTGACTTTCATTAGAGGCTTTGTGTTGTTTTTGGTCTGGAATCGGTCAGATCTGGCAACCCTGATTCTGTCTGCAGTGCGTGCGCCGGCAGCTGTGCGGCCTAATGATGGAGGTCATCGGCGCTCGGTTCAGTGAGGGCGGCTGGCTGTGATCAATACCACCTGATGAGGTGTCTGACTTCCCTCTGATGTGCATCAAAATGGAATATGTTTTCCCTCCCCGCTTAATCGATGGAAAGAGTGTGAAACTAATTGGGCAAAATTGTAGGGGCATTTATCGATTAATCAGGCAGAAAAATGAGGGGAGAATGCTGGGCGTCGACACGAGAGGGCAACGGCACCGACTTCTGATTGGTGAGCCGAATCGATATCTTCAAATCATTCTCCAGCGCATAAAAGTCATGGGGGGCATGAAATATTTAAAGGCGCCGTGGCAACAGCACCTGCAGATCTGCAGAAAAGCTGAATAAAAACAGACTGGCATCAATTTTGAATGCCAGGCGGCTCGGTGGTGGAAATCAGTCCTGTGGATGACAGGATCTCTCCTTTTCCATTCCTCTCATCCTTCCCACTGTAATCTCAGGGCAGCATGCCTTTTACCTTGCTGGATGTTTTCCCCAGCATGGAGGGAAAACTGTCATGGTGCTGGTTCTGTTTTACATGGAGGGAATGTGTTTGTGATCACACTGGAGGCCTGTGAAGGACAGGGATTGTGTGCCTATAATCTCTGGTCTCAGTACTGCCGGACCCCTGGGGAGACTTGGATTAGGCCGCTTGATTCAGTCCTTTAGTTCCACTGCAGTGCATGATACCAATAAGCAGAGCAAAAAAAAAGAAAAAGTCTCTCTTGTTGGAGAAGATGGAAATAACTTGGATGGTGTGGAGGGAGCAGATGCAGCCGCGAGGAAACAGAAATGTTTATTCTCATTTATATTTTGCACATATTGTTGCATGATAACTACAAACCTCAGTGTATTTCTGTTTTTTGTTGTCTCTTTTGTTATATTATTCATGTCAGCTTTATTATAAATTCTTGAAAAGTGATGATGATGAAATCAGCAGCAACATGTGATGAAGGACAGAGCGTTTGGAGGACAACACACACGCCTTCTCAGGTCACTGAAGTGTCATGGTGGAAGAACACCTTGTGACTTACACTCACAATTTATTTTAAGGAGATGCTAAGAGCCGAGAGGCGGCTGATAACTGTTGGTTGACCTCTCGGTGACCTCTCAGCGCCGCTGACTGGAGGACATGTCGGTCCCAGCGGAACCCCGTCGGGTCTCTGACCCAAACCGGTTCTGATTACTAATGAGAGATTTCACCGCCGGAGAACTGGAAAGATTCTGCTGACCAGGAGTTGGACTGGATGTCCAGTTATTGGTCAATAGCTGCGTCTCCACTGACCTTAGGAAGGTGCAAACTGGAATTATGAAAATAAATTTGCGGAATGAAAACATGGCACTTTTGAAAATAAAAAAACGTTTTTTGATAAAAAGTTTTGGCGCTGGGAGGAGGTTGTGTCAAAGTAGATATCATTTGCAGAACTACATCTAGAAATATCACATCAAGAGTCACAAGATCAACCATTACTACTGGCAGAAACGCTGAAGAAAGATGTTTTTAATGACTTATCACACGTGAACAAACGTATTCACGTGTGATTTCAGTTAGGTTTCTTATTTAGTGAAAATACTGCAATTGGAAAATAGTGATTTTTTTGACAGAGGAATATTGACATTTGTAATAAAACACAGCAACAACTGGAACTTATTTCTGGAGTTACAACAAATCAGCTTACTTTTTCAGTCAGGAGTTTTACTTTACTAACATTCCTACTCACTGCAATGTCTTAATACACATGAAATAAGACAAAACGAACATGAAAGTTTCTTTTCAGGAGCTTCTTTTAATTTACCAATTCCTTAATATTGGTTAAAAAAGTACTAGATGCACTGGCAGATTATTTCCCTTATGGGAAAATATCTTATCAGTGAAAACCAGTGGAACTGGTACTTTTTAATAAATATTAATAAACTATTGACTAAAAAAAGCTTCTTTATCTTGCCAAAAAGTTACTTTCAAGTTAGTTTTGTCTTATTTCAAGAATACTATAAGCTAGACAAAGAATACTTGGTTTGTGTGTTTACAGTGTTTTATGATCTAAAGTGTAAGAAAAAAGGAGCAACAGAAAAAATCTTTCTGATTCTTTTTCACAGACGCTTAACCCAACTGGAGTTGAATAAACTTTATGTGAACATTTCTCCGTCACAGTGAGTGACTCCGACTCCCGCTGCCGCGCGGATCTCCCTCGGCAACGCGGACCCCGGCTTTGGCGGAGCAACAGGGATGTAGAAAAAGAGTCCAGAACAGCAGACCTGCATCTACAACCTGTTCGGGATTTGGCTATTGCAGCGTGACTAACACCCCTGCTGCACCACATATGCTCCTGAATTTTAAGTCTGGCATGCTGCAGGAGGCGCGGGGTTAATAAGAGCACAGAACAAATGCCATCTGCTAAATAAACAAACACCAAACATTCCACTCCGTCATTTTCCATGCAGGAGAAAAACTTTTCAATCCCGAAAATGGATGTGCGCCATTACACCCCAGCTCCAGACTGCCTATTATGTTTTATTCCAGCACTTAAAGTTTGTGAAGGAGTGCTCGATATTGCCTATAATATATACACAAGCGGGCTGTCGCCCAAAGGATCGGCGCTTAAATGGGCCCCTTGGGGGTCCTGAGGTGGGAAGGAAAGGTACCACAACGATCCGCCTGGATGTGTCTGCCCGTTCCGTCTGCGTGCCAATTACTCACCGACAGACAGGGAGAGGAGCCTGACAGGCCATAACTGTTTGGCAGATGCCATACACAAATGCTTCACGCCAGCTTGACGTCAATGGACGGAGCCGGATGGGGCCTCGGTCTGACAGCTCGGCTGGAGCGGAGCCAGGCAGGGAAATATAGGAGCGGCGGCGAGAGGATTAATATTACATTCATCTGCCTAACGAGGCCGACAACAGCCTGACAGCGAAATGGGAAGAGAGTTTGTAAGCTTGTCTCCGTGTTTTCACTGCTAACTATTTATGGATTTGAAGCATGAGAAAGAGATTTCATCGTGTTTGGCCCGAGGCTGCGTAATCGGCATCGTGGATAAAGAGGAACTATTATCCAAAACTAACACCTTGCTTGTTGTTGTCCTTCCATTTGGGTTTCTACTACTTCTCAAAAAAAAACTTAACCGATTAAACAAACAGTTTTTTGTCAGTAAGTTAATGTTGGACTGCTGGACAAGAAATGGTTTCTGACTTGCCATTCAGAAACCATTTGTTACATTATTTTTAGTTGTGCAGGAGGCTCTACTTCTGCTTTTCAAAGATGTACTGGTGTTAAAAATAATTTTGAATTTTACATAATATTGCATCATCTAATATTATAATTTAAGTTTAATCTGTAAGCCATTTTGATCAAAATTTGGAGAAAAATAGAAATATATTAAATGAATCAAGTTTTACTTTTCAAATTAAATCACGATGATAAAATAACTTGGATGACATTTTAGTTTTTGAGAGCATAAAACGACAAACACAAACCACTGTGTCGTTTTTCTCTCCCTTGTTGTTGATATGGTTATAAATATGCTCTTCATGTCGTCTGATGTTTTTAGTAACAGTACTGCCTTCATTACCAGGAATGTTCTGGATAGTTTGAGAGATGAAAGCGTAGAAATAAACTGACTCCAGCACCACTTCACTGCCAACAGAGACAACGACTAAACATACATTTGTTTTCCCTGAAACATCTCTTCCCCTTTTCTGATTTCCTCAAAAACACCCGATAAAACAGCCCCACATCTGTTGTTTTCCATATTTCCATTCACCATTCATGTGATATGAAGAGAGTAAAAAAAAAAGCCTTCAAAAGCCAGAAAGAGTCTTTGTTCAGGGTTCATTTATGCCACTGTCAGATCCAAAAAAGAGATTTAACAGAGTGACACAGATATATTTTGTCCCAAATAAAAGCGAATCCTGAGGAGCATGTGCAGTGGGAAGATTGGATGCAGCGGAGTAGAGGGGGTTGGATAAGCGCCCTTATCTGCAGCGCGCTTACAAATGTCAGGACGTTGGAGTGAAGCTGCGCTTCTGGGCCGATTCAAAGCCAGAAGAATGAGCGGCCTCCCCGGTGACACCGGCCACCTCCGTCACGCTTCTGTCATACTCCACATGACTGCTAACACACACACACACACACACACACACACACACACATATGCACACACACACACACTCCTATATTTAGTTATTTAGTTTATTGACTAAATACTTAGCTTGCTAACTATTTAGTGTGGATAATATTATGAAAATACATTTTTTGTCTTATGACAGGCTAAATAACCTAAATTATTGTGTTTATTTTTGACTGTGTACCTTTACACACCTTCCACCCCAGCATCATCCCGGTGGCTTGTTTCTCAGGTGGGTTGGTGTGACATCATCACATCTGAAGGATCCCTGAGGGACAAGAAGCTCAGAGTGAGCTCCCAGTCCCAGGAGGTCAGAGGTCGCCCAGTGGCGAGGAGGACGGGTCAGGCACGAGGCAATGCGAGGCTCAATGTGAACATGAAAAAATATCCAGATCTGCCGCAGCGGCTGGTGGGACGAAAAGAGAAGGAGAGCCACTCAGACAGACAGTTGTGCCACCTCTGATTATCCTCCTGCCACTCTGACACGGAGCGATTGAGGCCATATGAAGGCCTTTGTGGCCCTAAGAGATGTTTAGGGGCAGCAGCAGCAGAGACGCATCAGTTGCTGCTTATATGGGGTCATAATGAGATGTGAAAGCGTCTCGTACGCTCACAGGCAGGATTGTGGTGAGAAGCGCTGCCCGCTGTAATATTGATGCCCCTTTTTCAGCAGGTTACACTTGGAGGATTCCAGGAAGAAATTGGAAACACATTAGCAACACCTGACGGCTTTGAATTTCAGGTTCAAGGATTCTGAACTTGTTCCATTCGTTTGGAGGAGCTCAGAATGTTAATCATTCAGCGGGATTATCTTCCTGCTGGCTGACGGAAAAGGAAACATCACAACAGCTGTTTGTGCAGAAAGGATTTAGAAAAACATCCTGCGCTGCTAAACGTAATGTTGGACTTACCTCACAAACATAAAAACAATATTTCTCCAAACGTGCACAATAAACTGAAATACAGTGGTGGGCACCAAAAACTGCTAACTAAAATATGAGGCAGGAGCTAACGCTAAAAAGCTACAGTACATTAAGACAAAATGGGGAAGCTTTCAAAATAATGAATATGTTAATTTTGTGTATTTGCATAATAAACATGTAAGTGTTATGCTCTCTGTAAACCTCATTTGGTCATTTGTTGTATTTCTAAGAGCGCTTTTGCTAAGCACTATGACAGGTTTTACAAGCATTGAAAGGCTTGTGTCATATCTGATTGAAGCTGGACTTTGACTAGATCACTCTAAAAGACTGGAGATTAGTGGAGATTATATGAGGAAACAAAGTAAAAAATCTTCACCCACAACACTGGAAAAACACAATCTTACCAAATATTTCTGTCTAGTTTCTAGTGCAAATATCTTAGTATACTTGAAATAGGACAGAATTAACTTACAATCAAATAGGAGCTTGTTTTTAAAAAGTAGTTCCACTGGCAGATTATTTCATTTATAACAAAACATTCTATCCATGCTTGTAAATCAAATAATCTACCAATAGACCAAGTACAATTTCATCAATATTCAAGAATTATGGATTCTTTAAAACGTTTGTGAACTGAAATATTTACCAGAAGTTGAGTTTAAACATTGAGGAAGTTCGCTGTAGTGGAAAGTGTCACCACGACTCTCCAGATCTCATTAAGGCACCAATGAATCTGTGATTTATTCCATAATGACTCTGGAAAATCATATCAATTAATGACACATCACTGTCGTTAATTCATATATGCAAATGCCGCACACAAAACACATTATTTCAAATGGCTTGAAATGATAAATTTGTCCTTATAATTATGGTGATGATTCAAGTCAATGAGCAAACAAATTTCATTAATGGATTAAAAGCTAAAAATGGTCTGTTATCCAGTACTTAGAGGGAGGGGATTAGCCAGCAAGCATATTAGACTTATCTTCATATGCAAATGCGAATGATTAGCAATCACTGGCTCCCCTGAAAGCAACGGCAGGAAAACTTGGTGAGATTGAAACAATGCGGTTAACTGGAGAGAAATGTTTGAGGTAAAGTCAATCAAAAGCAAATGTTTGTGGCGCTGCTGCGGCTGTAAAGGGAATAAGAACAAAACAAAGCAGAGCTTGGTAATTCTGAGCACATTTCACTTCCTGTGAATCCAGCACAAATAGCTACACAGTAATAAATTATCTTTACCACAGGCGTTGAGACAATGGGGATTTTTTTTGGCATGGACGGCTGCATCAGTGCCATGCGTCTTTGGGCCGTTTCTCTATTGGCATTCTACTTATGTTGGCTCCAGAACAGCTGCTGATCCTCTCCTAAGCTTAAATTTAGGTCTGGTTGCTGCTGCAGAAGCTCCTCTCAGCGGAGCCAAGCGGCTGATAGCCCTTATCTCATCTCCAGCAGCATGACTGGTTAGACTGGGAGCACACTGGAGCTTCCTGCTCTCTGCAGCTCACTAACAACACTTCCTCTCTGGGTGAACGTCTCTTTGGGCTCAATTTAGACCGCGCATGGTCACCTCGGCCCCAGATTAATCTCGGCACGCCACGACGAGTCGCAGGGATTTCCTCAGCCGGCTGTGGTAAAGATCTTCGGGAAACAAACTCTGACGTGCAAATAATGGTTACACAACTGGATTCACCCACATGAGCAGCAGAGTGGCCACTTGCTTCAACGGTTTCTCTAAAACTCACAGTCCTCATATGCTTAAATTCCTTCAAACTGGACAAGAAGACAGAGGATGTTGTTCATGTTGAATTCAGAAAGTTTCGCCCTAATCCCTCACCTCGTTAGGAAAACATCAGAGCACAAATTATCTCGATTGTTGGGGCATGGAGGAAGTTCTTTTTAATCTCCAAGGGTACGAAGAGGGCTGTGAATCATTGAGCCGCAGTGACAAAACACTCACACTCTGGGAGGACTCACAACTTGTCAAAGTTCCTAAGGGTGATGAGAGCTGGGGAGGCTAACTCTACTTTATTATAATCCAGAGGAGCAGTAAAGAAGCTGCAGATTACAGGGACAGTTGAGGTTTTTTAATGGGTGTTTTGTTGAGTAGTCAATATCTTACCTGCAGTAGAAATCCTGATTAGTTTGACCTGAAGCTAACAGAGTCTAAGACCAAAGCAGACGTACACTATCTGAAAATAAATCAGCAATTTATGGGAATTGTTGTTTTTAAATATACTTTTGTAATCAATTCAGTTTATTTTTGTCACACCAATTCACAATAAATGTTACAAAATCATCAAAAGTGTAAATTAATCCAGATGATTGTATCAAATTAACTTTGCAACAATTCCTTCTTCATTCCTTTCTATGTGGCGACTGTGGGAAGAAAAACTCCTTCTTAACAGGAACCTAGCTAAGTCTGAGCAGCAATGGAGGAAAATGAAATGTTAAAATACCCCACACCTTTATTTATTGGAGAAGTTTCTGCAGAGGAACTGATGATTATTCAAACAGGAAGTGTAGGTTGGAGGCAGTGCGCCACTGATAAGCTTTCTGAATGAAACAATACTTTGAATGATGCATGTAAAAACTTTCCCCAATATGAATTAATTTAGCAGGTTAGGTAAACTCTACTTCCTCTTATATATTTATACGATGTAAGTAATGTTTTGCTTTATATTAAGAAAGTTTTCTCTTTGGGGTGAGATTTCCTAATTAGAGAATGTCTGCTCATTTGGTTTTGCGTGACACTTATAATCTAAATCATCTTTTTAAGTAAAAATGGTGGAAAAACTTGTTCATTGGACCCAATGAATGTGCCAAACAGCAGCTTTACCACACGAGGAAACGTAACGCCTCTTTGCTGAAAAGCAGGTGTGAGTTTAAACTTTGGAGCAGAAACGACGAGTGTAGGAGCAACATGCTCTAAATCTGTTCGACAGATGAAACCGAAATTACCGCTGCTCTCACATTCTGAAATCCTATTACTATGAAAGACTTTTATAATTGAGTTAGAAATTTCACAGTCCATTACTAATCATGCACTGCGAATATGTTCAAAGCCGGTTTCCATGTCAGACAGCGTCTAATCCTTCTTTTAATGCGCCCAGTCATTAGGCCGGCTGTAGGTTCCTCTTCCTCTGTTCGCTGGATGAAAAGCCAGAGCATGAAACGGGGTGGAAGAGTTTGCTCCGGAGAGAAACAGCAACACTTTAGCTCTCGGTGTCCTTATTAGGGTTTTGCTTTCCAAAGCAAGGTCAGAGCATCCACCAACTTTCAGCTTTATTAGCCTTGGGCGAGTCCTCCGGCTCTAAGTGGCTCTCACACAACACCACAGAAAGCAACTTCTGATTGTGCCGTATGTCTCCATTCCTCTTTATGCTCTCCCTCCTCTCTGCTGCTTTCTGCAGAGAAGTTTTCAGCCTCTTCCAATCCTCCTCATTAGATTCTGCCTGGGTAACCTGAGAAAAAGAGCGCCTCTGTCTTCTGCACCTCTCAATCATAGCCTCTGCCACCCCAACCACAGGATTCATCTGCCGGCAATGAGCGACCTTTGACACCTGCGCCTCGCAGGCAGGATTACTACTGAGTCTTGCTCGCGCTTTATTCCCCGCAGCCGAGAAAGCAGAGATGGTCTTTCATGAAATTCAAACTTTAGGTATGAGCAGCCGTAGACATCTGAGGACCTGATTTCCCCTTACCTCCGTCTCTATGTGTGAAGATCAAAAAAAAAAGCTTGAGCCAAGCAGCACAGAGGACTGCTGTGCAGCCTGTGAATTCACAATGATGATAAGAAAGAATAAGGAGCTCAGATGGAAACCAAGGAGTTTAGAAGGACTCACATGTTCTGTCAATTATTTTTCTCTCTCTTTTGTAGGTGGCAGCTAAAAAGCCATAAAGTTACTCTAAAATGTTTCAGCAAAGTAACATCCAAAGGGATAGAGCGTGTCATGGTCATCGATATCAGTCGCTTCTTTCTGTTCTTTGGGAAAAGATCCAAGCTGGCTAAAGTTATCAGCCTTTATACGGAGCATTAAAGGCTTTTACTCTCCAACTTCTCCACGTTTTGTTGCTTTATAGCCAAAAACTGCAAAAATCACTTTGGGATTTTATGTGAAACAGTTTTGTAAAGTAGTGCAACATTCTGAAGAGTAAGAAAAGGAGACAAATAAAAATCTGAAAAGTGTGGTGTGGATTTATAATCTAGTCCACTGAGTTTTGCTTTGTAGAATCAAGTTTCTTTGTGGTTATGAGTCTGGGAGTCTCTGCAACTTTTACCCAACTTTCTTTGCAAAATAGCTCAATGCAAAGCATCAAGTAACATCCGTTGTCAATTTTTGCCACTGATTCTGAATTTAGGTCCAGACTTTGACTGGGCCGTCCCAACACATGAGTGTGCTTTGTGCTTTGTTGTGAAATTTGCTCTGACCAGTTCCCCCATCGACTCCGACCAGTTTCCCTTTGACTTTGACCAGTTTCCCATCGACTCCGACCAGTTTCCCATCGACTCTGACCAGTTTCCCATCGACTCCAACCAGTTTCCCATCGACTCCGCCCAGTTTCCCATCGACTTTGACCGGTTTCCCATCGACTCCGACCAGTTTCCCATCGACTCCGACCAGTTTCCCATCGACTCCGACCAGTTTCCCATCGACTCCGACCAGTTTCCCATCGACTTTGACCGGTTTCCCATCGACTCCGCCCAGTTTCCCATCGACTCCGACCGGTTTCCTATCGACTCCGACCGGTTTCCCATCGACTTTGACCGGTTTCCCATCGACTTTGACCGGTTTCCCATCGACTCCGACCAGTTTCCCATCGACTCCGCCCAGTTTCCCATCGACTCCGACCAGTTTCCCATCGACTACGCCCAGTTTCCCATCGACTCCGACCAGTTTCCCATCGACTCCGCCCAGTTTCCCATCGACTCCGACCAGTTTCCCATCGACTCCGACCAGTTTCCCATTGACTCCGCCCGGTTTCCCATCGACTTTGACCGGTTTCCCATCGACTCCGACCAGTTTCCCATCGACTCCGACCAGTTTCCCATCGACTCCGCCCAGTTTCCCATCGACTTTGACCGGTTTCCCATCGACTCCGACCAGTTTCCCATCGACTCCGCCCAGTTTCCCATCGACTCCGACCGGTTTCCCATCGACTCCGACCGGTTTCCCATCGACTTTGACCGGTTTCCCATCGACTCCGACCAGTTTCCCATCGACTCCGCCCGGTTTCCCATCGACTTTGACCGGTTTCCCATCGACTACGCCCAGTTTCCCATCGACTACGCCCAGTTTCCCATCGACTCCGACCTGTTTCCCATTGACTCCGCCCAGTTTCCCATCGACTCCGACCAGTTTCCCATCGACTCCGACCAGTTTCCCATTGACTCCGCCCAGTTTCCCATCGACTTTGACCGGTTTCCCATCGACTCCGACCAGTTTCCCATCGACTCCGACCAGTTTCCCATCGACTCCGCCCAGTTTCCCATCGACTTTGACCGGTTTCCCATCGACTACGCCCAGTTTCCCATCGACTCCGACCAGTTTCCCATCGACTACGCCCAGTTTCCCATCGACTACGCCCAGTTTCCCATCGACTCCGACCAGTTTCCCATCGACTCCGCCCAGTTTCCCATCGACTCCGACCAGTTTCCCATCGACTCCGACCAGTTTCCCATCGACTCCGACCAGTTTCCCATCGACTCCGCCCAGTTTCCCATCGACTTTGACCGGTTTCCCATCGACTCCGACCAGTTTCCCATCGACTCCGCCCAGTTTCCCATCGACTCCGACCAGTTTCCCATCGACTCCGACCAGTTTCCCATCGACTCCGACCAGTTTCCCATCGACTCCGCCCAGTTTCCCATCGACTCCGACCAGTTTCCCATCGACTCCGCCCAGTTTCCCATCGACTCCGACCAGTTTCCCATCGACTCCGACCAGTTTCCCATCGACTCCGACCAGTTTCCCATCGACTCCGCCCAGTTTCCCATCGACTTTGACCGGTTTCCCATCGACTCCGACCAGTTTCCCATCGACTCCGCCCAGTTTCCCATCGACTCCGACCAGTTTCCCATCGACTCCGACCAGTTTCCCATCGACTTGGACAGGTTTCTCAGTCCCTGCAGGAGGAAGATCTCCCCACAGCATGATGCTGTTATAGAAACTAACTCTGCTTTAAACACCAAACAAACCTCTGAACCCCGAGAACTTTGTGCTGATCCATCACAAAAAATCCCAGTAAAATTCATAAACTCTTTTACTTACAATTAGATTAATTAATCTGCGATGAACTGGCGACCTGTCCAGGATGACTCCGCCTCTCGCCCCCTCACAGCTGGAGATAGACACCAGCACCCCTCCTGACCCCCATGGGATGGGGGTGTAAGAAAACGGATGGATGGATGGATGGATGGATGGATGGATGGATGGATAACACATTTTAACGTGTTAAAAATTAAAATTCATTTCATTTTGGAAAAGTCCTGTTCCAGAACCCATGTGTTGCGTTTTTGGTACCATAAATCTATAATCTGACGCACAACAACAAAGCTGCTTCTCTGGTAAACTGGTGGCTAATTTCTGCTTCTAAAAACGATCTGATTGGACGATGGACAAGATTATTGTTGTGTTCAAGTTGTGCTAAAAGGAGTTAGCATGTTAGAGAAGCTATTCAAGTCTAAAGCAGCGTCTCAATGCTGAACATGTTGCTAATGCTAATGTCAGCGTTTGCAGCCCACATTTCTAAAGATGAAAGTTTGCATTAATCTGATGGTTGAAAAACCTAAATAGCAGATTAAAAATATTAAATATGTTTCTTGTTGAGTTTATGTCTATTTATTCAATAATTTAGCAGCAAAAAGGGTTTTTGAATTGAAAATTTAGCTGATTTTGTGATTAATTACAAAACCTGCAATTAACTTAAATAAACATTTTAATTAAGTCCCACCACGACTTAGAGCATGATAAAATGAGCAAACATTGCATGTAAATGCATAGCAGTGTGACTGTAAAGATCTCCTCACGTTTCCAGAGTCTGAAAGTTTCCATTTGCACACAGTGGAGCCTCTGTGCTGAACTGCAGGCCCACATTCATCTGAACCTGAGTGGAAAGCAGCAGAGCAGCTCCATCATTAGAAAACCATAATCCAAACAAGCTGGAGTGACACTGTAAACCTGTATGTGCCACTGGTCTCATTACACTAACTGATTATAGCCGCATAAAACACTACCTGCCTGAGGAAAGCTCTTCATCCTGAATGGAAGAAATTATGTAGTTATTTTTAAGCACGGTAAATTTATTTGCGAAAGAGTCGGCTGCTGTTAATCACTGATAGAGTTCCCCCCAAAAAGTTGGTGTTTGCAGAAAATCAGGCTAAATTAATATTTCATCGCTTTCAGCATCAACAAATGGAGCAACCTGATTCCGACAGCTGGCTGCAGAGAAACCCCAACAGAACGTTTGGTGATATTTTTCTGCAAACACTTAGGTTGGAGCTGGCACAGATGCAAAAATCACAACCTGACAACAGACGTTAAATTCTGGTTTCTGTTGCTCTGGAGGCAGCATTCTGTGTTTTAGAGCCTCATACTGCCATTTTACACCACAATAAAGTAACTATGTTAAGTTGTTTAAAAAATGGAATAACACAAATTACTTGAAATAAATTGTAACTTAACGCCTTGAAATTGGGCCTATATCTCTTTAAAACTCCGCCTCGAGAGGAGGCTACAACAGGCTCTTCTGTTAACTTTTTAACAACATTTTTACCAGAGTTTCAGTGAAGTAGATCATATAATGAGTTCAGCAGTTCCACCAGGTGTTTGCCAATTGCTGCTGGCTAGTCTGAAGGAGCTGCTATGCAAGGTGGAAGCGTAGAAACTGCAGCTCTGAGGAGGAGCTGCGCCTGGAAGGCGGGGCTATGTCCACTCAGGCGTTTTGCGCAGCTGAATGGTTGCCATGGTGATTAAATGATGCATGGAAGAGTCAAGGCAACACTGCAGCTAAATTTCTGATAAATAAATAACATGATGTAAAGCTCAAAAAAGTAGGTTTTAAAAAACAATTTAAAAAAGATTTTTAAAAGTCGAGGAGGAGCTGCGCCTGGAAGGCGGGGCTATGTCCACTCAGGCGTTTTGCGCAGCTGAATGGTTGCCATGGTGATTAAATGATGCATGGAAGAGTCAAGGCAACACTCCAGGATAGTTAACATTATAACATGCTGTAAAGCTATAAAAAAAAAAGTGATTTTATACAATACTGCTCATTTAAGACAGGCGTCACATGAGATACAAAATCCCAGTCAAATTACGCATTAATGAGGACTTGGTGGGAGCAAACAGTACAGTTATAAGAGAGAAAGCAAAATATTGAGATAGAACCTAAAAAGATAAAGCAGAGACAAAAAAGATGAGGCGACACATAATCCTGGAGGCTTCATCAATCACTGGGAGGGGAACTCCGCGGCTTAAAGTCCCGCTCCACTTTTGTCATTGACGAAAAATGGCTTTCCGCGTAAAAAACGAGCACAATCACGCGCACACGCCGCGGCCCTGTATTGATTTTTACGGCGGCTGGTGGGTAGCGAAGGCAACGCTCTCAGAGCAGATGTCTAATGGTGTTTAGAGACTCTCCACTTTATCAAGCCAGGCCAGCACTGACAGTTAGATGCTGGAGGGCAATTAAAATTAAAGCCTGCCTGATTAGAATATCATATTCATCTGGATGGTAATTACTATGTCTGGCTCCGTATAAATAATTAATTATGCAAAACCCATGCAGCTGCCACTGGCTAGAGTTAACTGACTTTCTGTCAACGTCTCACAGTTCTAGAAAGGATAAAGAGATTTGGGAAATAAGCTCTTTAGCTGCTATCTGGAAGCCCGCTGGGTGAGCGTGCAGCGCCCATTGAAACAGTGGCAGTCTGCCCTCTGTGTGCAGGTGGCTTCAGCAAGACTTTCAGCCTTTTCTTCTTCATTTCTAAAGGAAAATAAACATTAAAAAAGAAGGAAGGCTGTCTTTCTGCTTTTCTTTTGTAGTCTTTAACTCCTTGGTTTCATTTCAACATGTTAGAAAGAAAAAGAAAGGATATTTTTATTGAAATAATCTAAAAAAACCCAACAAGAATAAATTATATCCATGTTTTCCAAAGGCCCAGTGAAAGTCTAGACCGTAATTCAGTTGGGATTTTGTGACCAGACTTTAAAATACGTTTTCAGAGATAATATTAACCTTCAAATCCTGAGATATTTTGCAAATAGAAATGGGCGATAAAAAGGAAAAAAAGAAAAAAAATCTGGAGCAAAAGTTAGTTTTACTGAAAAGATTAAAAAAAAAAACAACCCAGACTCAATTTGGTGTAAATACAAATGCACACCACACTTTTCAGATTTTCTGTTTGTAAAGATTAGGAAAACAATGCATAATTTCCCCTCTACCTCTCAATTATGAACAATACATACATTAATTGAAGTTTCTGGTTTTAACATGACAACATGTAGAATATTTTTGCACGGTTGTTTGAACAAACTAATCTAGAAAAGTAATCCGTTTCTGCTCTTCCAAGATTATTTACTGCAGGAATCATAACATGAGGACAGAAACCTGCAGGAAAGCATGATTCTACGAGCCATCACTTTCCTCAGGATTACAAAATATCTCCAAAAAGATTTAGATAAAACCCAATAATGATCCAGGTGAATGAGTTTAAGTTTCTAAGCACGCAAAAATAAACAATTAGCAAATGTTTAATAAATGAAGCTGAAATCATGTTCCTGTTGTACACTTCATTACTGTGACCTTCTCCAAAGACATCCATAGCTCTCAAATTAGCCCCATGCTGTTAAGGACGTTAATATGGTAATCAAATGCAGAAGGTTATATAAGCAGTGAAGGTTATTCCATTACATGGGGGACAATGAGGGCAAGGAAATGGAAAACAGAGCAAAAGCCCCCAAGATCACAGAGTATTTATCAACCTGTACATGTCTCCGTGGTAACGCGCTCCCATTCACTGCCACTGCAGTTAACCAGAGGTAATTATGGAAATATGAAGCAATGAACATTCTGGACCAGAAAGGACTTCCAACCAGCACAGATTAGACCCAGTTTATGAGAGGCAACATTTACCACGGCGAAAAAGGACAGATTAAGAAAAAAACAAGAAAGTGAATTTCTGCCAAAATACTCAAATTTTGAGATCTCAGACATTTTCTAGAAAACAAGGAAATTTCTGAATTTGAAAAGTGTAAAAAACTTTTTAGAAAAATGTTAAGATTGATCTCAGACATTTTTAAACAAAACTTAAAAATTTCTGAGTTTGAAAAGTCAAAGATTTGCAAGAAAAACTTTTCCAAAAAGCAAATGATGGTTCTGAGCTCCAAAAGTTGAAAAATTTCTAGAAAATAAAAAGAAACATTAAGATTAATGTCAGAATTTTTCTGAACTTTTGAAACTCAGGGAGAAGAGTTTTCTAGAAAACTTCTGATATGTAAAATTTTCAACGATTTCTTTCAAACATATTTAAAACTCAGACATTTTCCCATTTTTGTCTGGAAGATTTCTGAGATTAATCTCAACACTTCTGAGGTATTTGGTGGGAATTTACTGCTCTTAAATCTTTTAAAGAGGAGGCCCTGATATTATCTCCACACTTTAAACATTAAATTTGATTGAGCTGAAGTTCACTGCAACCTGTGACATCACAGCTCTGCCTTGGATGTCTGTACATTTCCCAGCAGCTCTGTGTTGCTCTCTAATTAAAGAGCAGACAGACGTATGAGATGAAGTGTTGCAAAGCTTTGCATTCAAGGCCAGTCCTTCCATCGGCACTCATTGAGGCATGGCACCTGGTGTTTGCTGTTTCACTAACGTTGCTATTGATTTTAAGGTTCCAGTGACCACCGGGATCAGCGGGATAATTGTTTTCAGCAATGTTTTACTTGATGTATGCGTGTTTTCCTCCGTAGCCTGGAGGACTCCGTGATGAGCGAGGCCTTCTTACATGCATTCTTTGATAATTGTTTCACAGTGGGAGGCTAGGTGATTATGGAGATGTGAAGGCGCTGTGGGCCATAAGCTCCAATTAAACAACGCTGTGCATCTCGCTTTGAGACGATGCCCAAGTGGATTCAGAAAAAGTCAAAATGAGAGACTTTGTTTAGACCGGAGGTGTCCAAACGTTAAGGGCCAAAATCATCAAGTCCAGTGGAGTTGTGTGCCAAAAACACAAGGGAAAAATAAAAACAAAATACTGATTTTTTTCACCTACTCAACAATAAACTAAGCTGCAATATGTTAAACGAGTAAATCAGTCCGTTTTTGTTGGTAAGAGACATGTAAATTATTAACGCTTAAGAAGCTCCTACTCTGACACAATAATCCTCCATGATGCCATTTACAATCATCCCCTTGGACTGAGAAATAGTTCATATGATGAGTTCAGTGATGTCCAGTCCCACCAGGTGTTTGCTAATTGCTGCTGCCGCTAGTCTGAAGGAGCTGTGGGAGAAACCTGGGAGGGTGCTTTGTATGATTTGGCCGTCATGGGAGATTCAAGGATTCAAAGCATTTTTCGATGATAAAATGACATTATAACATGATATAAAGCTAAACAAATAATTAATTATTTCCCTCCTAATCTTTTATTACATCACTGCGTTGCGTTTCTGTCTGAGAAACTGTGACCTGATGCCAGAATAGGTGCAGATTGTTCCCAGCTGCTGGACTTGCTGTTTGTGTCTGCATGCATTTACTGCAATTTGCTTTGTAAATCCAGAGCAGAAATGGTTGGAAAACAGCTGCAAAACTGGAAGAGATTCCCAGTTAAAGTTCAAACACAAACAAGGATTGATAGTCTCCTTTGATTTTATGAATTTTGAAGGAGAGAAAACACTGAGCTGACTTTCCTTTTGTCTGCTGTTGTGTGTAAAAGCAGAGAGGAACGTCAGCCCACGGCTTCATCTGGGTTCCTGGAGAGGCACCTGGTGCTGCTGGCACGCCGGACCTCATCAGGAGGGAAGAGGATGAAGTTTCTGTCTCTGGCTTTAGGCTTCTGTTTACAAGGTCACAGCTGCCTCTTTGGTGGCCCGCTCCGCCTCGTCTGGCATCGGTGTGTGTGTGTGTGTGTGTCCTCTGCTGCCACCTTGCATGGTTTAAAGCAATCTACCTTCCCTCTGATGGCTTTTTTAGGCAACATGTTTGCACATGTCATCAACCCAACACAGACAAGACACTGAGAGGCAGTGGGAATCTGTCCCAGTGGGAGGAAAGGATTACAAGCTAAGGTGAAGAAGTGAACCTGCGACATAAATATGTATCCTACATGAGTGGCAGTGGCAGCTTTAAAGATCAGATCTGTTTATTCAGTGGGTGATTGAAGAGCAGCAGACGCTGGAGCAACAAGGCGTCTTCAGATCTTTTTTTCCGTTGTGTCGGGAACACAAAGAGCCGCAGACACCAAAAACACGGACACAACAAGAGCTGATGGGAAGGTGTGTCACCCGGCTTTGCAACAGTAAGAAGAGAAAAAGTGATGTGAGCAGAAAGAAATGAAGATCCTCACACTTTTTCTTTTTCATGATCACTGTTATATGGGCTTGGTTGAGCACCTGCTGTGGGGAGATATTGACTGCAGGAACAGGAAAAGCGGCTGGGTGTGAGGTGTGTGTGTGTGCGCGTGTGTGTTGGACAGAGGGCGTCGTCAAAGCTCTCCCGTATTCCTTAGCATGGATGCTAAAAGACGTGAATCCCCCCTGGCGGGAGACTGAGCAGAATGTTGTTTGAAGACATGGGAAGAAAAGCTTGGCCAAAATACATCAAGACTGTTTCATGTAAGATATGAAATTTGCATTGAGCCTTTTCAAATGGGGCCTTTTATGTCTGAGAATGACTGACAGTCATAATAGCCAGTCTACACACAGACAGAGGAGAAGAGGAACGGGCAGAGAGCCAAACCTGAGGATACAGCCAGAACATAAAGCAGAGTGTTAGACTGGAACATTTCAGTTCAACACGGCTTAGAGCGCCGACACAACAGAAGCTCTTTCTCTACGTTATGGCAGTGGACACAGAGAAGAAAACACAATAAATATGTTTTGGTTCCAAAAGTAAAACTGTTTTAACTGTAACAAACCCATAAACTAAATACAAGGAGAAGGAAATACATTGTTCCTTCCTCTTTTTGTGCAAGAGAATTGAAGAAAAACTCTGCAATGCAACTTAATCAGTAAATTACTCCTGAAAGTAAAACATTTTTCTTCGTTAGGATTTAGCTTGACTCGTTATAAACAGGTCTGCAACTAATGATGATTTCAATAATCCGTTCAGTCGATAAATTAGATTAACACACTGGCTGCAGAGTTTTAACCACTTAAGTTCATTTTATACAATAGAAATAAGCAAATAATTAAATTCCTTTTCTCAATAGGAAAATACACATTTTATTGCCTAAAATGCAATAATAACTCTTTAATGCACCCTTGATCATTTGTAGGAAAGGATGCATCTGCAGCTAAAAAATACTTCCAACATCAACATGTGAAAAGTTCAGGCCTTTTTGGTTGACATCAATGAAGAGTAGGTTTACAATGTAATCTGTTTATTTTTTTGGACTAATCAATTAGTAAACAGATAGCAAGATGTGCTAAAAAGGAGGCTTTAGATCATTTGAATAAGGTGAAGCTACTAGTGGAATTCTGGGTAGAACATTTTTACAGACCAAGAAGGTTTTTTTTTATTGTAAATGCAAAATGTATACATTTTTTGTACAGTTTTGGCTTAATTAATATTATTTCAGTAAATGACCTTTTTGTGAGTCTCTAGTTGACAATCGATTACTAAATCAGTTGACGATCATTTCAGTAATCAATTAATCACAATTAATTGTTTCAGTTCTTGCAATAAATAGCAACAAATCTGGTTTTCTTACTGATCCATAGAAGTTCTGACATGATTGTGTGTCCACTATATGCAAACAGACCACAACTATAAATAAGTATCAGATGCTTCAAACGGAACCTTTTGGATCCAAGTCATGTACAATTTACTGATTTTGCTCTGTTTTGATATGACTTGTTGATAATTCAGATACGTCTGTCATCATTTTGACTTTTATTGTGAAGTTTTGCAGACCTGGAAGGAGAGAGAGATTTCCTGACAAATAGAGAGCAAAGCAGCTTCAGCTGGCCAGGCTTAGTCAATTATTCTACATCATATAAAAATGCTGAGTGCTCACAATAAAAAAACATAAACATAATTTTCTGGCGCTACGTCTTGACATTTTTACTGATAATTATTAACCACATACATGTTTTCTGGAATGTGTGTGTACTTTGGTTAAAACACACTGCATCTTCCAATCACACACAGCAGAAACTGGAAGTTGACACCGTAGCTGTGATGGTATGAAGAACCAGCAGACTGTAACCAGCCTCAATACGGCAGAGCCCGGAGGATTCAGGGTGTCATTTACACATTGTTGATTCCAATCAGACCCGCACCAACATGCTGGGGAGACATGGAAAAACCATGCATTTACAATCAGTGTTTAGTCATAATTCAATGCCTCTGGAGCTCGTGTGTTTGTGGTAACGTCCTCCTGCTGTTCTGTCAAATCTGTTTGAGGCAAAAGCAACATTCAATTTCCAGCTGCAGAGCAGGCAGCATAATGTGCAGCCGCCACAAAGCGCCGCGTTTCGTCCCAGACTGTGAGGTGTTTCTGGAAAGAATGAAACAGGAACAGGGCCTGCTAATTGAAGCGGTCATGCTTCCTGGTTTCCATTAAAGTAATTGGCATATCAATTTAGGACATACATATTTTGTAGAAACATGCAACTGAGCTGTAAATGACGTATGAAAGCAATGATATGCAGAAGCTAACTGATATAAAACCATCAGCTAAAAAGTAAAAAAAGCCTTTTTATTTCAGGTAGTTATCCAGACTTTGGCTGCTGCTCAGGATTGTTCTAAAATTTGCAGGTTCTGAAAAGTATTTATACAATAAATGATATTTTCTACAAAGCGTGGAAAGAAATAAAAGGTGAATTATACGTTTGGACTTTGGATCAAAGCGTATTTATTAATTTTTCCCCCTGTAGGAAATTAAATCAGACAAAAATCAGATTGTTTTAGGTGCAAAACTATTTCTATTTGCTAACTTTCTGAATAATAATAATAATGTTTGTTTTTTAAAATAGTTTGTTTCTTTATGTTCAGAAGTTTACATAGATTTTATCAGAACAGTAGAAAGTTTGTTCAGCTTGTTGGACCTCTTTCTAATTTTGTTTTTTTAACTTTTAATGATTTTTGGTTCTGGATTCTGTGTAGGAAGGATTTATTTTTCAGATTAACCATAGAAACAGGACAAGTTTTTTAACAGCTGATCAACAACTCAAATAACACATAAACTTTGACTCCAAATCCCAGATGAGTGAAAAAGCAGATTGGATGCAGAGCTGCAGCAAAGCAGAGAGAGAAACTAAACTTTAACCTCTTCCATTGATCATAATGGGAAATGTAAAATCGTTGGCAAAGATAAAGGATGAACTTCAAGCGCTCACAGTGAAGTATTATATGCTTAGAGCTAAAAAATGGTGTTTCTCACTTCTACCCTTCCCAGGTTTCAACAGTTAGTCTGCTCCTCTCAGAGGAAATGTTGGATTTGTTTTATGTCAAACATGCACACACCTCCACTTAACAAATCATATCAAATTCCTATTCTTACTTGCTTGGTGTGTAAACTCCTTGTTCACAGGAAAACTGCAACAATAATAACTGCATGAAAAACCCTCAGAGGGAGCAGAGGAACCTCTTTGGGGTTATTTTGAGGTTGCAGACTGGGATGCAGTCTCCCTGCCACATGGATATGGCATCAAAGCCATGACTGAGTGTGTGACTGAAGGACCTTCCCCCCAAAACAGAGACATGCTTCTCCAATAACAAACCCAAGATCACCAGAGACCAGAAGGAAAAAGAGCCTTCAGGGAGTAATTCAGAGCACAAAACAACTTAAATCAAGAATAAACACAATAAGGAGACGAACAGGGAGAGCTAGCTCCAGAAGAACAGAAAAGATGTTTGTTCAGGTCGATGTGCCACCATCACAGATTAATCTGGATGATAAGGTTATTGTGATAAACTTCTATATTGTAGTTCTGAGAGCATTTCCAAGTAATATAATGATAATGGCATCATAATAATGCAAGAGCACATTCTCAAAGATCGATAAACTTTAAATTCTTATGAACATTTAACTCTGGAAGACATTTTTAATGTCCAAAATGAATAAACAACCAAAACAGGAATAAATAAAATTAAATATGAAATAAAAAAGTCCTTCAAAAAGAGACCAAAGACTCTCGTCATCCAGAGAAAGGAAAGAAAAAATGGAAATTGTTGAGCTCATTTTAATTTATCACGCGATTAATTTATTTATTTATTGCGACAGTCGGCTTAACATTGAGACAAAGATTAGGCTTCTGAAAATCACCTTTCATTATTCATTGAAGAAACTTGTTCCATTTCATTTCCCTGTAGAAATTATATAGAGGTAAACTGGCTACAATTATAAGTTATATGGTAATTTTGAGGAAAAATATGGTATACTCTCATTAGTAATCAGTGTTAATGTAGCAATATTATGCAATTTTGCATTTTAAAACTTCATCCAAGGTTTCACTAAATGTATAAATGCCCTCTGTGAACAAGGTCTGTAGCTCCAAGTGGAGTTTATTATAATTATAATGTAATTTCTTTCTCTCTCCAAGATGGCTGCTAACACCTTTGCTCTTCAGCCAGTATTCTGGCGCGCTGACGTGTGTCTTGGCTCATCCCTGCATTCCTTGAATGCTTGTTGGAAACGTCCCACCAGCAGTCACCTGATGCTGGTGGTCTAATGGTCTGGATGACCCTGTGGAAACGCCGCCACCCTGGATCTTTCCCATCTGCCGCATGCTGGATGCGGAGAATAATCTGCTGATGTCCTTGAACAGAAACGACATCACCATAACCGTGTCTGTGGGCAACGATGTGATTAAAATATGTGAGCTCTGGCAGAGATTTATGAGAGAAGGGGCAACGGGGAAAATTCACAAATTTTAAACAAAGAAGCAGAACCACAGGATGGTTTTGGCCTGCAGATGCACTTTGTAAATATTTTTACATATGGACTTACACTTTAGGTGCATTTGTGTGCTTTTGATCAGAGATATATGCATAACGTAGTAAATTCTGCTAATAAAACAAGTTTTAAGTCATTTAAAGAAGGAAATGTGAAGTCAGTGTCTCGGTGGAATCAGCTCGGTTTGCAGAGCTGCTGGCTGCACTGATGCTCTTCAGCTAGAAGGTCCAGGGTTTGAAACCCAGCCGGGTTTTTCTACTTGTCCTCCCTGTGCATGTCTGGGTTATACTCTGGTTTCCTCATTAGTCTTCATTGTCCATCTGTTAAGATACTGACTGCTCATAACCTCTCAGCAGTACTAAACAAGGCATATCCTTGTTAAAAATAATTTGTTTAAACAATTTTATGATTAATAGTAGATTATTAGGAAATAGCAGAAGCCGTTTGATTTATGGCATTTCATAGCAGCTTATCTGCACAACTATGAACAACTAAAGGTTTGTTTATCTTTTTGATATGGAAATAATACATTGCTGTGTTTAGCTATATCTGATCAGACATGAGATAATTATTGAAATATAACATTACATGCATAAAGAAATAAATAGTGTCCCTGTGTTTTAATTGTTTCAATAAGTTGGTGCAGTAAAGCTGATTTCCTTTCAGTGTAGCAGCTCTACTGTGGCTCCATAAAACTAATTGTATTAACTGGGTTGTGCAGGCAGCTATCTGAAGCCTCCATGCTGCTGCATTATCCCATTTACCACCAATCCTTTTGCAGCAGTTGAAAGGATGAGCGTGTTGGTTTGGGTTGGATCACCTCCAATGCCTCCTGGTGTTTCTTCTTCTACTCCACTTCCAGATCAGCTTCAGACCACGGCCTGAAACCCGGCACTTCACCAGACTGACTTTTCTCAGTCTGCATGGACCTGGCATAATGGTTATATAAGCTGGGAGAGAAGAAAATAATGATTTCTATCTTTACTTTCTCATTGTTCTACCCATCATGGTGCAAACCTAGCTTCTCTGCAAATGCATTTTGCTCTGAATCATAGCTTGCACCAGTCGGAACAACATATGTAATCGTAAAATTAACCAATACTAAAATAGAGGTGCATGCATGCCAGAGCAATTTGCACAAACGCACCATGACCGCCGTAATACGCGCCCATATGGAAATTCTAACATGTGCTGGCTAGCCACATAAACACCTGGCGCTGGTGTAAAATGAAACACTCCCACGCACGTCTTGGACATTCTACACCATAACTGCATCTCAAATTTACAGAGCTAACAAAATAACTGTTTAACTGTCACGTTAAGTGGAGCCCGAGATTGTCCCAAACAGATGCTAACGCCAAAAGAATAAGTGATGAGGAGACGGTGTTAGCTTGGAGTGCGACTGTGCAGTCAGCTTTTAGATGGAAGTGTTGAGCAACGGAAATGAATGGAGATGAATTACTGCGGGAAAGTCAAATACAATAAATACACAACATGTGGAATAACTGCTGAAGAAAATACCAACGTTCCTGCACATTTTGGACGTCAACATTACAGTGGACGTGAAATTTTATTTTAATTTACTTGGAAAGGACATTGCACATCAAACTAACATTTCTGTAATATTAAGAAATGTTTCTTCTTCTACTTTTTTGGCTAATTTGCCCCCCCCCCAAAAAAATCATGTGTTGATTTCTTAGGGAACAACTAAAATCTGAAAATACTTTTGACCTCCTCTAAAAATGGTCATAACCACCTATTTTAATACTTTAAACACCAGATTTACCTTAATATGCATTAATGTGGAACTCCACAAAAAATAACATCTACATTCTTCCTTTTCTGCAGCCAATCAGCATCAACAGAAAATTTAATATTTTAAAAGTGGTCTGCAAAGAATATGCAAATACTGAACCAACAAATAGGCAAAGGACCACTATATATAATCTACCATTTAAATTTCCAGAGTTAATATCTTTCTTAGCTGATTTTAAAGTATAAAAACCTCATTTTAATGTGTAAATATTCTTACACTTCACTTTTGTTCTTCAAATTATATAATTTTATTCATCACACAAAATGAAATAAACTCAAACTCCAGGAATTACCACAGCTTTATGGCAGCCATTTTACAGGAGTTAAGGTTTAATATGAAACCTGCTAAAGCGCACGCAGGGCTGTATGCAGTATGTAAGACAAACACCCAGATGGAAGGAGGACTGAAGGAAGAAAAGTTTGAAGGAGGAATTGGATGAAGGAACGATAGATGGAGGGAAACATCAATGGATCAAAGAACAGATGGATGGATGCTCCTTTTAAAAATTGAATAGAGAACAAAGGTTAGAAATAGATCGATTTTTCAGCTCTTTTTTTCTTTCATGTCAAAGTTTCTCTGTTCACTACCACACTTTTTAAAAAGCTCACTGGCAGACCTCTGCTATAACATGCTAGAAATACCTAAACTGCTCATAAACCATCATTTTCAGCCAATATAAAAGATGATGCGGGTGCATGTTGTTGAAAATCAACTCATTTAAAACTGATTTATATGCAATTTTTTCATGTGGAAACCTTAATGCCTCCACCAATCACAGCGGGGAAAGGACAGATTGGCTTCTAATGCCTATCCAATACCTTGCTGCAGTTCACCTATGTGTTGTTTAATAAGGTGAACTGACCTTTCATCATGGTTATAAATCAATGACATTCTCCATGCTACAGCATTGCATGCAGATGCATAATATTATCTTCCTGTTTGCACACGAACAGACACACACGTGTACACACACACACACACACACACACACGCAAAGCCACAAATCCACATTTCTATCCACATTAGGACTTTGTATTGACTTCCATTCATCTTAGTAAATGCATTTCCAGCATAATCCTAACCCTAACTTAACGTAGGTTAGGATTATGTTAACAATAACGTTATTGTGCCTCTAATCCTAATCCCCAACCCTAAAGAAGGGGTTCCACTGCATTGGGACCGGACCAATCAGTCTTCACAAGGTTGGCAAACATCCTAGAGAAGGTCCTAACTAGAATAGGTGAACGAGCGCACACACACACACACACCCACACACCCACACACCCACACACACAAAGTCAAACTTAAAAATAAATCCGTGCTTCACTGCCCCTCTCCTTGCACATGTGCACTGATTCTCTTTACACAAACAGTCTTGCAAACAAAGTGCTTTCAGCCCCAAAGCCAGTGATGAAATAAAGGAAACTAATTTCCTGTAGTGACTGTACAGTTGTGGATGTGTCTGAAATTACCTGAGCCAGTGTGAGGGGCACCACAGAAACAGATGAACAAAGATTGCATTTGATTGCAGGTAAATTGTAGACGTTGGCGTTCGCCACCTTTGATGTTGTTTTTGAAAGAACCTGCTGGCCTTTCAGTCTGTGATTACTGTCCCGTTTTGCTGAGGCATAATGGCCGAGGTGCAGCTTCGTAATGAAAGCATTACCAACAGCAGAGCAGAGTAACAACCGCAACGTCCAGATTCCACTCATTTACCTCCCAAATAATCCTTCACCTCACCCCGCAGCAGCGGCAATAACCACAAAATCAAAAGTAATGCTGTCTCATCTGTCAGAGAAAAACAATATAAAAGCAATGTATTTCTTATTACTCTGCCTCGCATGCTGAATCCCTTTCTCTATCTTTGATCACTAAAGTACAGCCCTGAAGCAGAGCACTTTCTCCAAATTGCAATTTATTTTTGCATCATCAACACAAAAGAAGAGGCAATAAACTCTCACAGTGTGCCTAGAAACACTTTCTTCTCCTGGGTTCTGCTACAGGCCCAGATAGAAACATAAGTCCACACATGGCTGTGTTTCTGTGGAGGGGGAGGAGGAAGGGGAGGAAGAGGAGGAGGTGGGGTATTTGGAATATGTTCCCCGCTTCTCTAATAAGCCACCGGCTTGATGCCACGGCTCTCCTGCATGGGAGGAGATAAGAACTGGCAGAGCGGCGGTGTGGGCTCCCATCGAAACCCAGTGTGCCGCTAAGCCCCCTCACCGCCCCGAGCAGAACCTCAAAATGAGCACACACACAGTAGGTGCACCGGCACACAGGATACAATGGCAGCCCACAATGAGGTAACGTTATGATTACAGATGCAAGAGCACAGACGGCGCGCTGGGAATACGAGGTGGAGGCAGAGCGGAGGGAAGCGGGGGGGGTGTAGGGAGGAAAAGGGAGAAAATAACAAGTGTTAAGTCCACTGAGACAGCATTAAAAAAGCACAAAGCTCTGGTTGTTGTTCAGAAAGAGTGAGACTACTGAACTGAGGAATCCCCACTTTTTTCCTTATTCTTACTCCAGCAAGGCTCTTCCCACAATCGGTTAATTTCTTTTTTTATAGGAATTTATTTTTATATGCTTCAGCAACGGTAGTAATAACTTCACTGAAGAGGAGAAGCGTTTGAATTTGTGAGGGCGAATGGGAATCATTTGCATATCAAACCGTGTTACTCGGACCACATGGGAGTTAAACTCTCTTCTTTAACCAGACGAGATTAACCCCCATGCAAATGCAGCAGATGCCAAACTCTAATAAATCAGCACAGAACAGAGCCTGCATCTGTGGAAAACATTGTTATGAAGGCCATTCCGCACTTCTCCTGTCTTGTCCTCAGTAATTGCAACGCTGTTGCTTGTCCATCTGTGGAGTGATTTGTGAGGAAAAATATAGGTATCAACTATTCTATGAGAGCAACAGCAAAGTGTAAAAAAATCCTTTCAGCCTCATTTACATTTTAGTGGTGAGTGACCATTAGCTGCGAGTCCAAAAGATGCCCAGGGCCGTCATTATACAACCTGTCATTCAGTTTTCATATATTTCCAAACACCAAAGTATTGAACTAACAAAGCTTCGTTTAACACAGTTGTGTGGCGTAAAAAGTCAAAATCTCCTATGTGCAAAAAATTCAACATTTATTTCTAGAATAAAGAGTGGCTCAAATGTTTAGATACAGTTCTGTCTTCAGTTTTTGGAAAGATGTGTGTTCATATGTTTTTAATTAGTGGCTTTAGAAGCAAATCGGATTTGACTGTTCACTTACTTTTACTGCTTTTACTCAGGTCACCTCAAAGTTCCCTGCGAGACTTTAGGAAAGGTAACATCTTATTTCATGCCAATATAGCCACATAGTCTCCAAACATATTAATGTTATTTTAATTATCTCTGCACTTGTTAGGGTTAAAATGCATTTTATGTGTTTGTGAAATATGTGTCAAAAGTTCCTAATGAGTTATCACTTTTGTTAATGAAGAACTTCAGAAGACTTTGAGATAATTCATAATGACTTGTACCTTTGAACATTGATTCATCTTGCATCTTAACCTGTGTTATAAGAAGAGTAATGTTAAATCAGTCATTAGATAATATTTTCTCTCGGGTAAAATGACATTGTTATTATGTTTGGTCTTTCTCTGAAGTGAATCAGGTAAAAAAAAAAAACAACAACCTAGAATTCAGTTTACTGTTGACCATCTGATGAGACATGTAACTCATGTTACTCCTAGCCTACTTCTGATTGGCTAATCCGTCCCTCTTGACGACTCCTCTCCCAGAAGAACACACTGATAAACATCCATCAAAAACTTCAGGACTCCTGCAGATAGAAAACTATCTGATAGTGAAGGCGGTCTAGTTCAAACAAAATATCAACATTCCTGTCCGAGACCATTTCTGCATAAAAATGGCAGCAAACTTTCGACCAATCCCACAACATTTGCACATAGATCTATCAAAATAGATCAACCTAATGCAGAGTTTGGCAGGTGGATGACTCTCTCAAATGAAATAATGCAATTTTTGCCTATGTTGATGAGAGGCGATGTCACACTTCGGCTGACGCATGTGAAAAAAACTGAAGACATTACAGAGTTGCATCACTAAATAAGACATCATAACATAACTAATCTTTGCTGGGTTGACAGTTGTTGTGAGTTTGATCATTTCTATGTTAGCTGCTGGAGGATTAAAGACATAAACAGATGCCTCCTGCTCAGAGACAAAGCCAACAGACTTATGGTGAAAACCCAATAGTGCAAGCTTCATACCATTCCTAAAGAATGGAGTCAGCTCCAGAGTATCATGGATGACTGAACTGGTGTATTTACAACAAGGTTCTTATTCTGCAGAAGCTGGGTTTGTCTGTTAACCCTCTGCTATCTTCTATGGCAGTAGACAGTTTTAAGGGCCATACTGACAGTCTAAAGCAGGGAAAATCCCCCTTAGGAATTCCCCTTATACCAGAGCCTCTGAGAGGGCTCCAACCAGGGGGGAGAGGAAACTGAAAGACTGCAGAGAGAGCAGCGAGATTTAGGACGGAACGAGCTGCCCAGAGGAAACTACATAGGAAATGGATAAAGATAGCAAAACACAATATAACAATTAAAACTGAGACAGACTTTAAGCACTTGGCTGTCAGTAAAATCTTGTTTCAAACTCATCCTGAGCATGAGTTCAGTTGGAGACAACGATAGATTTAATTTACAGAAACAGATTGGCTATGATATTTCTTAGGATATGACGCATTCCAGATCTGTAACATCTGATGAAGCTGGAATTAAAAAACACACATCAGTGAGTAGATGGAAAACGAGACTTTAAGGTCAATAAGACTTCCAAGATTCAGCAATGATAATTTACATAAAAAATGTAGGCCTAATTTTATGGAACGATTAAATGTTACTTCCCCTCACTGACTGTTTTCAGAGGTACACCTTTTGGAGGATGACATTGTCTGAGCAGGAAGAGGTTGGCTCTACATGAATATTAAAAATTTGGTAAAACACATTGTTAGGAATATTCTGTGTCAGCAGCAGCATACTGCATATTGCAACCTCAAAAGTAAAAAGAAAAAATCTGATATGGTGCTAGCAACATAAACTGCAGTAGAGCCGCAGAAAAGAGAAACAATAAGAGGATTCTAATAATAATAATAATAATAATAATAATAGATTCCTTTTGAATCCTGAAATTCTCAAGAGGCAACAAGGAGCAACGCTTAAGTGATTTTCCTCTTCTTTTAATTTATATTTTCATCTTTTATCAAATACATTGTGGCCTTTTAAAAGTAGCGAGCAGAAAAATACACTTGTGTTTTGTTGGAATGATATTGTGACATTATCTTTCAATTGTTACAGTTACAGTCTGAAAGTAGCACAATTTGTTGAAATTCTTCTCCAGAACATATAGAGTTATAAAGTATCCTGATTGGAACCACAATTCTAGAAATATGAACTCTAAAACTGTGAAAAGTGTTTGAATATGGAGTATTTATGCAAATGTATGTTTTGGGGAGGACTCTCAGGAAGAAAGTTCAAAATACTGAAAGTTGTACCTTTGGTTGAAGTATAGGTCCAGTGGTTTATGTCATTAGCGAAATCAGTCATGTTTTAGGACTGTGAGAGGAAACCAGGATGCCCAGAGAGAACCCACGAGTTGAACATGCAAACTCCTTTCAGACAGACCCCAAGATGAAATTTAAACCCAGGACTTTGTTGCTGCACAGGAACATTGTGCTATAATTCTGCCAAAGGATGTTTGGTCTGTTTGCACCTCAAAAGTCATTCTATCTCCATACATCTGCTAGTGGCCACAGGGCTGCCGTCATCCTACCCACGACTGCTTGTGAACGGTTATGAAGGTCTCTGGGTCTGTTTTCTGAGGTTGCTGACAGCTGCAGAGGGAACTGGCTCCTTTCCGCTATTCGCCCTGCCAGCGTCCCGTGCCAGCGTCCAAACCAACTTGGCTGAGCTATGCCGCAAACTACAGGGAGGCCATCGACAACGGGAACTCATTCTCTCACCCCGACACAGAAACATAGACAAACAAGGGCACAGGAACAGGATACAAACATTTTACTGCAAACAGATTGGCAAGAACGAAAGAAACCTCTACAGAGTTTGAGGCTGCGGTGACTCAGAGAGGAGACATGGTCCACTTGCAATCAAAAGGTTCCAAGTTTGATTTCACTGCACACCCAGCCCTCCTAACATATGCCAAGTGTCTTGGGGCAAGACTCTAAATTAAGCATTCTTATCTGGGTATTAGTGTTTCAATGTGTTGCTTAAGAATTTTGAAACCAATGTATAGCTTTTTTACACTCATCAGCCATCTTGTTAGGTGCCTTTGTTAAACTGCTTAATAGAAAGATGTGGTGAATATGACTTGCTGAACAATCGAGCAAGTCTCAGAAATGGGATTTAAAAGAATTTGAATGGTTCTGTATAGCAGTCAAGCTGGTCCAATTACCATGTACACCTTTGTAGTTCTGGGTTGGATCCACAAGATTTCAGACATACGTCCCAGAGATTTTCTATATTATCAAGAAAGAATCACGTTGTTGCTGCAGATTTGTTGGGTGATTCCAATGGTCTACCACAATCCAGAGGTACTTTACTGGACTGAGATCAGCTGACTGTGGAGGCCACTGGGATACAGTTTTCCCCATGTTTAAGAAAGCAGTTTGAGAGGGTTTGAGTTGTGACTGTCACACAGCAGTCATTAGAAAACTATTCACGGGGGTTTGGGATCAGGTACGAATCCGGAAATACTTGTTTTATTAGTTCAAACCCCACATATATCTTAATATTCTTTACTATGCACAGTGGAAACTGTCTTAGCACTACAGTAAAAGCAAATATCTACAATCTTCCTTCCTGCTCTTGGGAGTACAGCCAGTAAGTGCCAAGGAAAATGATTAGAGTTCCTGGATTAACTGCTTTCCAAACGTCAGCCAGTAGAGTGCCAAGTAGCATCGCATCTAGGTATTTCAGCTTCCAACGATGTATTTTCTTTGGAATATTTTAGATATGCTTTACAAAAAAATGAGCAAATAGCTAGATTTTCCATGAATAAATTTGGAGTTACATTCCACAAAAAAAAAAAAGGAGAATCCCTGAATACTGGACCGCAACCAGACGGAGGTCCACTGTACTGTGGTTATAAAGGAATGGAGATGGTCAGCAACAATCATCGGGTAGGCTGTGGGGTTTGTCAGGTCATCTGGTACTACGGGACCCAGAGTGTGCCACATAAAATATCCCCACACCATGACGTCAGCACCACAAGCTAGAATGGACCCCTGCCATCTGAGCAATGCCCCTCGAAGTCGTCTTGTACTCTCTAGAGCAAGGCTTTCTTAACTGTGTGGGTAAGAAGAGTGAAAAGTGTCCACATGTATACAAAATGTTATATCTCTAAGGTTCCATAAATACGCTGGTGAAGATATCAGATCTATCTACATGTCACTTTGTGATTTAGTGGTAAGTTTTAAAATTATCAAGCCATAGTAACAAGCTATTACACGATTCCCTTTGTAAACAAGTCTAAAAAAGGGGAAAAACTGCTTCACTCCAGTTATAAAACAACCTTTCATTATCTTCATTTTCCGAGGCAAAACTTTACAAACATGGTTTCAGGTCTGAAGCTTTCAGTCATCATTTTAAGGTGGCAAAATGCAGATCAGCTGCTGCACAGCTCAGAGTCACTCAGGGTCTCATTCTGTCCCAAAGGGACTCCTCTCTTTGCCAGCCTTTTCCTGTGGCAGCGTACACGCATTTCCCCCACCCTCGTGCCCTCCTTCATGGGGCCCCTTGGCTGTCATGCATATCAATGCTTTATGAGGGATGAAGGGGAGGGAACAGGAGTTTGGGAGGAGAGGTGCTGAGGCAAAGAAAGCATAGAGGGAGGATTGGGCAGTGCAGTGATGCCTGGGCAACAGTAGGAATCAATCAAGTCTGCAGGATTACTGCTCCACTGAGTTGTGATCAATAGATCCTGAACACTATCCCCTGCAAGACCTGACAGGGTAAATGAGGGTCCAAAAACTGTTCTCCACCCACTACCCTCCTCTCATCCCCACTCTCCCTCTCTCCCAAATGCTTCCTTTGGTTTTTCCTGAACAGGGAAAAGCAAAGAGGCAAATATGCCAGGTTTGTTGGTAGTGAAGGGGGGAAAGACTCTTTCCTGGTCCGGTGATTTTTAACAATGCCTGAGAAGTGTTGCATATTCAGCTGTGGAGAGCATCAATCCTCAGCCTTGGGGCTTTTGTACCTCTGGGTGCTCAGCTTTCTTCTCTTTGAAATAGTGTCAAAACTTTTTCTTTTTTAAGGGGCGGGAGCTGATGTATTTGGTTTTCACCCAAGGCAAACTCACAGTCCTCAAAACATCAGCATTTGAAGATAGACAAAGTGTACGAAGAAAGACTCCAGGCAGAAAAAAAAACATATATATCTGATTTCTTTGGGTTATTTTTAATTTTCTTACTCAACATTCTGAGTACTTGTGTGTTGCTCTGTGATATTCAAATGATTGTACCGCCTGATCTGAACAGTCTCTCCTGATTGACAGGAAGGTTTCAGACCCTGACACCAATCTCGTCAGATGTCAGTAATGATGACTTTGAATTTTGTCAAGACATATCGCCCCATTTTCAGTACATACAGCACGCTTACCTCTGCGCCGCCAGCAGATGGCAGTCCTGTTATCCCGATCCGGGGTTGAGCCCACAAGCCTGCCGGCTGAGTTTTGGACTGTTCAGGATTTAACTATGTGGAAAAGCACCCCAGCACTCAAATGCCTTGTGGCTGTGGGGGAGACAGAAAGATATGTAGAAAAATAGAGGCAGCCCAAATAACAGGTTCCCTGGCCCAGAGCCAATAAACTAACAAATACTCACACATGCTGCCGCATAATAATAAAGCACGCCATTCCTCTGTTAATAGGCAATCTGTGTTGCCATGAACATTTAGTCTAATAAATGTTACTGCAGTGTAAATGATGTCATAGGCTTGTCATTGTCTGTAAATTATGCTGCAGTCTCAGAATTGAAGTGTTATCAGAGATCTACCTTTTACCACGTTGTAAAGTCTTTCCGTCAGAGCTATAGCACCAGTTTTACATTAAATATACTTGTTGTTTTTATTGTCCTTATTTCATTGTTGAAACCCTCTGATGCTACAAAGTGCCTCTGATTTTTAACCCTTTGCAGGAAAAGCTTAAAGGTTGAGTTGAAGAAGCAAACAGCAGCGCTCTGCTCTGGCAGACCAGATCAACTTGAGAGGGAAAAATAAACTATAATTTTATTACAGCTGCAATGAGTGGAGCGAGGGACTTGTGTGGAGAGCGTGGCCTGACAGCAGAGTTTACCTGCAGACTTGTAGCTGTAATACTTCTGGTCAGGTAATTAGTTAGAGATTAATAAAGAAAATGATCTAATCTTCCTCATTAGACGAAGACAGTAATGTAACTGATTATATACCTCCGACTGACCCAGCTGACTCAGGCGGATCTCTGACTTTCTGTACCATTTTGTTTTAAATCTTTTCAATAAACAGAAGAAAATAGGAAATTTTCCACTGGATTCAGTCATAAAAGGTTCCATATTTAATGTACATGCAATGTGTTTAGAGTTGGCAGCAAAAGTATTCACACCCACTTCAACTTTTCACGTTTCTTCACAGAAATCTTAAATCTTCAATAAATCCACTGTCTGTGCTGGAGTACCCAAAGACAGAAGGAGAACGTTCACCATTTTGCTGCTTAACCATTACCTGATTAAGGAAACAGACGCTGTGTGTAATTTAGTCACAACACACTGAAGTATGTGGTTGTAACAAGACCAGAGTGAAAAAGTTTAAAGGATGTGAATAGTTTTAGTGAGTTTGCTGTAGGGTTGAAGGACTGAAGGCACTGTTCAGGTTTGTCACCGCTCTCAACCTGGAGTGTTGGCCAGAACACCACTTAGGCCAGGATTCAGCTCAGGACCAGATGTTTGGATGAGATGCAGCAGATGTTTTAATGAAGACACGAGGCAGGATCCCTTTAACTGTTCTGTATTACAGATCTTTGATCCAATTGAACATGGGTATAAAGGTGTGTTTCGGTGTGTCTATATGAAGGTGTGTGTGGTTTCCTAGAATAAACACAAATACAGAAAATAAGTTCAAGGAGTCCTATCATTACACATCACACCATGCCATTATACCTTAGATAAACTAAGAAGGAAACTAATAAAACATAAATAACTCAACATCTAAATCAATATTAATAAGCAAATTAAAGCAAGTTAACTAATAACCATGCCTCTACTCCAGTCAAAGTATGTTCAGCACAATGCTCTACAATACACACTCGGACTGTTGCTAAGTCCGAGCAGATAGCTCGGACTTAGCAACAGGTGAAATAATAGCAAACGAATAAACTTCAAATCCCTCATTTAGCGACAGTAAACACTCAAATATTGCAACTTACTCATCAATGACGCACTTAAAAGGAGAACACGTATATCTTGCAAGTCTTTCTCACGTGTTAGCGCAGTGGTTCGGACTTTCCCACCATGTTGGTTACGGTGTTACGTCGTAACAGGTGTTACGTCAATCCGCGTTTCCCCATCAGATACGGTTCCCCCTTCGTCTTCTTGCCGCTCCGCCCCGCCCACGCGGCAAAATAGGCGCGTGCTCGTGATGAGCACTGAGAAAGCACGCGCGTAGCAAGCACGAGCTTGTTCGGCGCGCCTGTCTGAGGAACTACGGACACCGTGAAAGCTCAAACAACATGTTTCGGCAAAGTTGTCACACTTTCTTCACGTTTTTGCGGGAAACTAATAGTAATAATACTAATAATTATAATAAATATAATAAATATATATTTTGTACATATTATAATTATAATAAATAATATATATTTTATACATATAATTATAATACATAATATATGTTATAATAAATAATATATATTTTATACATATAATTGAAATACATAATATATGTTATATATATATATATATATATATATATATATATATATATATATATATATATATTATAATTATAATGATAGATAGCCTAGTGCTATGTGAATTAAAAACAGGGCAATGCAATTTAATGCTTAATATTACCCATCAGATACCGTTTCCCCTGTTTTAAAGTGGGGGAACGCTATCTGATGGACATATTTCACCCATCAGATACCGTTCCCCCTATGTTAAAATCACCCATCAGATACCGTTCCCCCTGTTTTACAGTGGGGGAACGCTATCTGATGGACATAAATCTCCCATCAGATAGCGTTCCCCCTATGTTAAAATCTCCCATCAGATAGCGTTCCCCCACTGTAAAACAGGGGGAACGGTATCTGATGGGAGATTTATGTCCATCAGATAGCGTTCCCCAACTGTAAAACAGGGGGAACGCTATCTGATGGGAGAGTTATGTCCATCAGATAGCGTTCCCCCACTGTAAAACAGGGGGAACGGTATCTGATGGGTGATTTTAACATAGGGGGAACGGTATCTGATGGGTGAAATATGTCCATCAGATAGCGTTCCCCCACTGTAAAACAGGGGGAACGGTATCTGATGGGAGATTTATGTCCATCAGATAGCGTTCCCCCACTGTAAAACAGGGGGAACGCTATCTGATGGGAGAGTTATGTCCATCAGATAGCGTTCCCCCACTGTAAAACAGGGGGAACGGTATCTGATGGGTGATTTTAACATAGGGGGAACGGTATCTGATGGGTGAAATATGTCCATCAGATAGCGTTCCCCCACTGTAAAACAGGGGGAACGGTATCTGATGGGAGATTTATGTCCATCAGATAGCGTTCCCCCACTGTAAAACAGGGGGAACGGTATCTGATGGGTGATTTTAACATAGGGGGAACGGTATCTGATGGGTGAAATATGTCCATCAGATAGCGTTCCCCCACTTTAAAACAGGGGAAACGGTATCTGATGGGTAATATTAAGCATTAAATTGCATTGCCCTGTTTTTAATTCACATAGCACTAGGCTATCTATCATTATAATTATAATATATATATATATATATATATATATATATATATATATATATATATATATATATATATATATATATATATATATATATATATATATATATAACATACATTATGTATTTCAATTATATGTATAAAATATATATTATTTATTATAACATATATTATGTATTATAATTATATGTATAAAATATATATTATTTATTATAATTATAATATGTACAAAATATATATTTATTATATTTATTATAATTATTAGTATTATTACTATTAGTTTCCCGCAAAAACGTGAAGAAAGTGTGACAACTTTGCCGAAACATGTTGTTTGAGCTTTCACGGTGTCCGTAGTTCCTCAGACAGGCGCGCCGAACAAGCTCGTGCTTGCTACGCGCATGCTTTCTCAGTGCTCATCACGAGCACGCGCCTATTTTGCCGCGTGGGCGGGGCGGAGCGGCAAGAAGACGAAGGGGGAACCGTATCTGATGGGGAAACGCGGATTGACGTAACAACTGCAAGGTGACGACGTCATCACTACGACTGCCCTACTACGGTATGCCTTAAGGGACAAAAGTAACGCTGGACAGAAATCACATAATACAAAGAGTAATACTCAACACCAAACTTAAATTATTTAAGGGTCTTTCGAACAAATTGTGTTTAATTTATTTGTTCCACATGTTAAAATAACACTGCAGTTAAATGCTTGCTGCTCTTTTTGGGCCATTTTATGTTTTTTTAGATCCATTTGAACCCAAATCTACACCCAACCTGGTAGAATAAACAGAGTACAGTGACAGTTCATTTTTACTAGGTGACGAGAATTACAAAAGTCCAGCAATCAACAGTTTTTTTTATCCATTTTCATACAAAGTAAAGTATTTTCTCTGCAGGTGCTGTTGACCCCAGTCTCTCCTGCTCAGAGCACATTTCACACTATCAGCAGTTTTCAGCAGTGTAGGTGTTGTGGAGATGATGTATGGAGATTTACTCCTTATGCTGGAGAAGGTTTTCATTAAATGTGCTTCAGGATTGACTTTGCCCAAAGAATGTCAATGAAGTTTAATGGTTCAAAATGATACTGTTTGTATTCAGTGCATTTCATGTATACATATTAATGATCTGGTCCTTTGTTATTGTCTCCAGGACCGAGACTAATACATAATTGCTTACTGGAAGTAAAAAAAAAGAAGGATGATTTTCTCCTTTACTGTTCTTGTCTGTTTACTGGAGTTAGTACTCAGTATAAACTACAGGTATGAGCTATACGAGTTTGGTAGGAATGTCTAGTGTACCCGAAGGACTCAGCGAGAGGCAGCCATGATGGAATCCCTTCACCATACTGTAAGGGAGCGATTACTCAGTAGACACCTCTCTTTTCCTTCACCTCATTAAACACTGTGGTAAAAACTACATTCCAATGTAAAGAAACCAAGTGTAGGGTTAAGAATGTCTCTCTTGTGCTAATATTAAGAGGTTTACCAGGAAAAATGAATTAATCTGCAGATAAGTCATAAAGTCCAGTGGTTTTCCTGTTATTTATATATTTTTTATAGTGAACTGAAAGGGGCATCAAACTCATTTCAAAAGGCTTGTTGTAGCAGAATAAGACTAGAAGTCACATGTTCCTGCACCATGAAGATGCAGGAGCTGGTTGGCCTGAATTCATCAGACACCACCAACCACTTATCTATAGATGTTTCCACATGCAGTGTTTCACAAAAAACACATCAGCTCAAACATGCATAAGGTCCTCCACAAGACCCCACAGCCTCCACACTCCTTTCATCTCTTCCTATTGACTGCTGTTGTATCCCGTGGCTTGATTGGACCACACCAGACAATCATCTCCCATCGGTGGTATTCCTTCCCTCTTCACTGCCCCCTCACCAACCCCCCCTTTCTCCCTCCGTATCTTCGGCTCTTCCCCACCAACGCCATTCTCATGTTTGCCTTTCATTAGCTTTCATCTCTCCAGCTTACTGAACTCCACCACTGGCATCGGAGTGATCCTTTGATGGTGCCGCTCCTCGACATAAATCCATATTTACCCCTTTTACATATTTCATTGCCAACAAATGATTTGCTATGTCTGCTATTCTTAGGGCATAATAGGGATTACAGACTGAGTATAGCACAGATCCATTCGAGGGACCCTATATGGTCCCCTAGATACTCAGGAGACACCTGGAAGTTTAACTTTCCTTTCTATGTCGAGAAAAGAAATGGCTAAAAGCATTTAGAAAATACAGATAGGCATAAAACCTATTGCTTTCTGTTTGCTATAACATACCATCGCTGTATCATCCATCTCATCAGGATACATCACCTCTCCTGCACTCCTGCATTACGCACATAAACACAGCAGTCCTTTCTGTTTTCTGAGCATTTCACACTGTAACTGTGGGATGCTGTAGGTGTGCTGGATTTATTTTTCCTGTATTAGCAGGTGGTGCTCTGTCCCTTCATAATGGAGGTTAAGGCCCCCTGCAGTGTCTGTCACTACAACACAAAATGTTCAATTCCAACTATTTATACTACAGTACCACCATTTAAAGAAGGATCTTTTTCTTCTTAAAAGTACCTGTTTCCATGGAGATGTTGAGACAGAAAACGCTTCACAAAGCCCCTTTTATTCAGTTTAACTACACTTCCAACGAAATACACTTTGGCCTATTGAGGGCGCAGACAAACAACAGGATTTGTTGGTACCTTGGATTAGCATTGACCTTCTGAATACAATCATCTGTAGAGTTATGAAGTGCTCCCTGTTTCTGATCAAGGTCTTGTTCACACGGAGACAAGCATAGAATATTTCTGTAAATAATTGAGAAAAAATGAACGGGCACACAGAAAATGATCTCCCAGGTGTGACGGGCCAACTGTTGACCCAAAAGACAAGATTCTGCGTCTGTAATTGTTGGATAAGTTAATGTTTATCATTTCCCATACTGAGTTCTAAACTCAGTCAGAAGAACCAAGTTGGGTAAGTTGATGTTACATCCACCTGTATTGCTGTAGATGCATCACAGTGATAGTCACTGATGGCTGTAGTCTCCTTTAGCAGGATGGTTCTGCTTGCCACAAAGTAGAAATGGCTTCCAACACATTTGAGATGTTTTCACACCTGATAGTCCGGTAGACTCTGTTCGATTGATTGGGGACCAAAATAGCAACATTTGTTCCATTTTCAGTTACTGTGGTTTTCTTTCACACTGCACTGCGTTAAACAAACCAAACCCTTTTTGTCCTCGACTGTGGGGAGAGAACTACTGAGGAAACCTCTCAAGAAAGCATGAGCAGAGCTTCCTTCGACAAAACATAAAGAAAAATGGAGTAGCGTCAGATTTTAGCAGTTGTAGGATTTCTCTTTTGTCTTTGGCAAAAGACCAAAAGCTGTTTCTCCTGCTAGTGCTTTGCTATGGTTGGATATACCCAGAATGCTCTGTGCTACAGTTCACTTCAACTGAATCAAGACCGAGGTTTGTAGGCGGACCAGAGTTTGCTTCTTTTGGTCTGCATCAGAGTTCAGTTACGCATTCCCACTTCCCCAGGTAAACTGGACTTTCTAGGCAAACAGACTGGAATTGGATTAAAGAGGGACAGATGTGAATGCACCCTAAATTTCCTAAACCTCAGTTACGTGTGACATGTTGGATAAAGGAGACGTATTCTTGGGTGGCTGGAGTTCACTACGTTGACAAAAGATCACATGTGATTCCTACAGAAAGAGAAGAGGATGCAAATATTAGCTGGGAGCTGCATGATACCATTACAGATTACAAGAGTTACACTTTTACTCTTACATGATTGTGTCAGCAGAAACTTTGTAAAACATGGGGAAACATTTAGCAAAAGCAGATTTCTCTAACCCCTGTACGGTGATAATTGTTTTGCTTTTAACATCGTCGTCTTTTAACATCAAACCAATCAACAACAAAGTAGCCTCAGAAAATCACTTCTTTTTATTCTTGATCAAATTTTTCCACATTCAGGGGAAAAATCTGATGTTAAAATGAATAACTTGCAATGCAAATGAGGTAAAGTGATGGGAGGTTTTTATTTGAAGCTAAAGCTTTTGTTGTCAGCTCCGACTGCACTCTCTGTTTTTAAACCCAGCGAGGGACCTTTTACACATTTCAATGGGGAATTGGTTCTGAATAATTCAATAGACTAATCCACTGTCACTGGTGCTTTGGTCTGTGTGGGCCTGCTGTTCTGAGCTGCAGCCAGTTCATAGTCGATAAACAGAGATTGAAAGAGATGGGGAAAGAAAGTCGCAAAGACACAGACGGACTGAGGTTAGGGTTGAGGAAAAATGGTGAGGATGGAGGAGTTTCTTTAATGGTAAAGTGCTTCATCCCAAAAAACTAACCATGACATCATAAAGAGCTCCACGTGGTTAAATGTGTTTCTAAAACCAGTTAGCCTCTTGGTTGTGCATTTATAGTAACTAATCAATAAAAATATTAAGTCTCACACTATCAGATATGATTCAAAGCACTGAACACTAAAACAGATTTGCTGTATTAAACTAAGTTGTATTATTTTGCTGTAATGGAAACAAAAAGTCTTATTATTGGAGCAGTATGTAATTTTTCCAAGGCAGTATATATAAGAAGTCTGAACAAAAAATGTTATTAACCGTGTTCCCACAAATGTTTTTTTATGCGCATTTTGAAGTACCGCCTAAGAAAAGGTTGATAGAAATGTGAAATAACTTCCTCTGTTTTGTAAAAATGTTTCTACACTTGAGGTAATTTTTGACTTTTCTGAAAAGGAGTGAATGTGTTTAGTCATTGCTAGTTTTAAGCGTTTGCTTCATGTTTATTACAGATTCACTCCAAAGCAGCAGATAGAAATGCACCTAATTCACATTTTTTTCTATTTTCTGTCATTTGAAAATTGTGCTCAAAATTTGCATCACAATTGGATTGAAACTTAGCTTGCATTACAGAATTAGCAAAGTGATTACAGCAGAAAGAAGTCTCATCCGCTACATAGTATTAGAATGACATACAAATTAAGAACTGAAAGATGATATTGGTTAATATTAAATCACTTTTCTCTTTATTTCACATCAGCTCACTGCTGTGAACTTCAACATCACTGTCAGTAAAATCTATATCAGATTTTTGGCATGGAGGGCAGTGAAAGTTCATCCAACAGGGTAAACAAATCATGTGCATGCAGAGAGTTAACACATGATTCTTTAAATATAACAGTCTCCTAAATATTTCATCCAAGAAGTCCTCTGTGACTGCAGTATTGCTCATACAGACATTGCAGTGACAACTGGGATTCGATATGTTGTGCAGAAATATATAAAACTGTCAAAGCTCTGCTTAACACGGGTCACACCTGGAGAGGACCCGGTCAGACGGGGCAGCTAAAACCTGCTTTCCTCCCAAACCCTGATGACATTTTCTGTATGCTGTGATGGTGAGAAGTTAGTGGCAACAAAAAAAATCAGCTCCAATACGAATGTTTTGCCCGTAAACACAGAAATAACTGGTGTTAAACAAGTACAAGCATCGATTTAGCACTGGAGCTGCTATGGTGAAAAACTAATTACACAAAGCTCTGAATGAAGGGGACTGGTTGAAGTGTGTCAGGGAAAGAAAGCAAATAACTTCATTGTGTCAAACACCCATGGGCCACTTTATTAGGTACAACATGCCAGGCCTCAGTCCGACCTCCATTTGCTTTCAGAAGTACCTGAAAACTTTGTGGCATAGACTCCTCTGTGCAACATCTCAGATAAGAAAAATTACTATTAGTCAAAATCAGAATAGGCCGGTCAGGTTTTTTAAAGGATCGGTAATTGGCGATTGGCCAGAAAACTGCAATCAATGCATCCCAAGTTTAAACAAATATAACATTTATTTAAAACATTTTTATCAAATTCCATCAGATTATATTTAAACAAAAATCGGTTTGTGGATAAAAAGTCTGTAACTGAAATGACCAGCATTGGGAATAGCTGCCTGGCTTTTTCTTAATAAAAATAAATCAAATAATTAGTCATAGCACCAGCGTTAGTCGAGTTGAATGAACTCGTGATGCGATATGTAAATAGGAGCGGCGAAGACATGAAGCTTAACCGCATGTTGAAATTGTTTTTTGAGCATTTCGAATCGATTCAAAATTCCCAGACCAGGAATTGCATTTTTTGTGGAATAAGATTTTTCTGCACCTCTATTTGTAAAAATCTGTTATTTCGTCTACCAGTGCATGCTGGGTATTCTTCTCTGACCATGACACAAAAATGAAGTATTTCTCTGTTCTTTGTGGCTGAGTTCAGATGATGTTGAGACATCTTTTAAATTCCCCACCAGACTCATGAGCTGCTCCAATCTTGTTCCTAAAGGTCTCAGGCAGCTATTCGGATCTCATCATGGTGTTCAATTTCATTTCAGCAGTGAGTAACTTACCAAAAAGGCCAAACCTCTTAGAAAATGCTGAGTAACATTTTTCAAACTATGGCCATCTGATGTGAAACATCTGTGTGTTTTCATCTGTTTTAAGTGGTCATAAATGTGAAGGTATTGTAATTTTTTCTCTAAAACAGTTCATGTATTTTCTTCTATTGTAATTGTTTATGTCACATCAGTTTTTCACAGATGTGTATTGTAGCAGTTTTTGCAGTTTTTGCAGTTTCCCTGAAGCTGGCTAAAAAATGCATTTAAACAATTTATGCAAATATGAATCTCAATGCACATATGTGGAATTACAGTTTATTCTTGTCTATCATGATGTGACTGATGTAAGATCTGCAGCAACTAAAGACTGAAATGTTTGTGTTTGTGTCTGAAGGAGTGAAAACGGGGAAGAAACAGGAGAGAGCGGGAGGAAGGATAAAACACTGCAAGTGTTTCTCGTTCCAGATCAAAATTATGCAAAGGCTCAGTGAGAAGCATGAAAGATCAAAGATAAAGGCCATAGGGCATGCACATTAAGAGTTATAAAGAGAGCCCTTAGCTGTACACTGTTTAATTATTGAAACAAGAAACATCTTAGATATTTTAAAGAGCTTCTGATAATGTAGTTGAAGAAGAAACACCATGTAAAGACAAAAAGAGCAAAAACTGAAAACGAGGACAAGAAAACACCTTTTAATTTGCTGATTAGCAAAATCTAGTTCATTACCAAACATGTGTGAGTTGGTTTTGACTTGTGAGAAGAAAATTGTCTCTAACAAACAAATTAAAAACTACGATTTTCATCCCAGTGTCACCAGGTTCCTGGAATCACTGGGATTACATCTTATTCCCACCCAAAGCTTCGCCTGTGTGGTGTGTTTACACGGCGGTTAATTTGTCATCACTGCTGCTTTAAGTCTGAATTTGTTGGAATCCATCTTGGCAGAGTTTATGTTTATTCCTTGAACATTTTCAGAGTTTTTGGGTTAACGGTTCTTATAGGTGGATGCATTGTTGTCCTTCCGGTTTTGTTTCTTGATTTGATGGAGAAAACCTGTGAGAATCAAATTTCAAGTCTTGCAACAGATTCTCAGTTAGATTTAGGACTAGACTTTGACTAGGCCAGGACAACACATGAATCTGCTTTGATCTAAACTTATTCACAGGTAGTATCTCTAGCTGCAAATAGAGAACATATAGAGAAGAGATTAAATTATTTATTTCTCTTTTCATGGACCTAAGCTAAAGTAACAAACTACTGGATTTCACTAATGAGGAAAAGTATTTATTTCCACTGGCTTTTATTTTATTGTGTGGCATTGGATTAGTTTTATTTCAAATGCACACCACACTTTTCAGATTTGTCTGTACTACTTCCACTTCACAACCATGATGCACTTTATGTTTATCTTTCACATAAAATCCTTATAAAATACATTAAAGTTTTGATTGTAATATAACAAAACACAGTAAAGTTTAAGTGAGAATTATTCACATTTCTAATTAGCATAAATGAGGAATCAAGTTGTACAAAAATATTTGGATTTTGTCTTAAATGCATCTCCGATAATATAAAAAACTAAACTAATAAAACTCATTTTAAAATGTAAATTAATATATTCTCAAACGCTGAACAGCTTCCAGGAACGAAGCATTACTGAGACTGAAGGCAAAGGGAGGAAAATGGGGCTTAAGGGCCCCATTAATCGATATGAGCCCAGAGCAACTTATTCATCATTTTGTGCAAACAAACCGCGTCGTGGACATGGTGTGTGAGGGTGAAGAGGTTGGTGTGTGAGGGCTGCTGCCTGACCCCCATCACTCTTCCTCTTATCTCTCCTCCTCATTACTCCTTACACAAAGGCATCAAGCTCTGGTGACTCTATGCGGAGCCACACTTGAATGTGCAGGGAATGAGAGAGCAGAAGAGGTCCCACATCTTCATTTCAGACTTCTGTGACATTTTTCCTGCTCGTTTCTTCTTCTTCTTCTTCCTTTTTTTGTCAGTTTAAAGCTTCCGTCTGCACTCCACTGATCGAGTATCTCAGTGGAATCTGCAAATATCTGTGTGAGTTTGCATCTGTCCTTTTGTGAGTCCGTGCTGCATGTTTGTGTGTTTATGTGTGGACGTAGAGGAGGTGAGGGAGTGCGTGTGTGTGCATGTGCTGTTGTTGCATCTGGACTCTGGGAAGCAGGATGATCAGTCTCTCTCACCCGCAGTCAAGCCCAGCCAGCCTCTGAGTTTCAATCAATAACAGGTCCCTGTGGCTACTCGGAGCAAGCTGTTTGAAAAGTCAGAGTAGCATGAAATGGCCATTATTAAATTACTGGGACGGACACATTCAGAAGGCCATTGCATTAAGAGAGCAAGCTCCCCCAATTAGTGGATCAGCACATTAATAGCCCTGGATGAGAACACCAGCGGATCATGGGCTGGACACACACACGCACGCACGCACGCACGCACACACACACACGCACTATTGACCTATTTTACTGGTGCACTGATACCCCTATCAGTAGTAATTCATTACTACTGATAGTAATAAATTACTATCATTACTATCATAATGATAGTAATGATAGTACTATCATTACTATGATAGTAATGATAGTACTATCATAGTAGTACTATCTACTAGTACTACTAGTAGATAGTACTAGTATCTTCCATAAGCCGTTTATTCCCTAAGCCGTTTATTCCCTAAGAATAAACGGCTTAGGGAAGCCGTTTATTCTGCTTCCCTAAGCAGAATAAACGGCTGAAACATGTTTTCTGGTTTTAGGATACTCCAGCTCCCTCGGCCCACTGGTTCCATCACCAGTTAACGACCTCGTACAACTAAACTGCAAAGATGCCGAAACACTGAGTTTCTTTAGACCAAGGCTAAGAAAACCACCTGCTTAGAGCTGCCTCTGATAGTGGAACTTTGATCAATATATTTGATTTTTATGTACATACTGATTGTGATGATAGCATTTGACAAAATTGAATGTTTATAGCTTTTTCATCTGTATTATATTTTCATAATGTGAAGGAGTTTGAATTGCCTTGTGGCTGAAAAGTCATTTTTAGCCTGATCTGGCTCATCTAGATGCTAAGAAATGAGTTGCAATGAGTTACAACTCTTTTTTTCTTCAGCAGTGGAGTATTGTGCATTGAGCATACACAGAATCACACTCATCAGATTTCTGCCGAGGTCCCTCTTGAAAATGAGATCTAGATCTCTACGGGGTTTACCTGGTGAAATAAATGAATTAAAAAAAATTAACTGTTTAGTAGAAAATGTTTAGCTCTGACTTGCAGATCTTTCTGAACAGAGTTCAGACACTTCCTTTAGTCAGGTGGATTTCACAATTATTTCCTCCCTGAAAGCATTAAAAACAGGAACTTAGGAGTTGGATAATTTACTTGCTACTGAGTGCACTTATTCTGCAAAATGGGACTTTTTTTTATCCCCTCACGTGCATCTAAGTAAGTGTTTCTGTTTCTGAATCTCATTTTTTCCATCTTGGCTCCTGATTGGGTCTTCAGAGCGGTGGGCATAATTTTAGTACGTTTTTGTCCCAGTGATGCCTTTAATATGAATTATTCACCCCAGAGAGACACCGCTTTGGATGCTAGCCCTTGTTTTCAAAATGCACCTTGTTTGCTCCTAATTCTTCCAGCCGGTCAGGCAGAAGTACAGCGGCTAACCTGCAGGTCAGGCTGACAGCTGGGAATTGCCGTTTCCCCTGTGCACTTTCAGGGCTGCAGCAGCGCCTGCGAGCTCACAAACACCGGCTGAGTGCATGTAGGCAGAGGTTATGGTGTACCTGATCTGCAGGGATGCCAGGATCATTATTTTACTCTCATTGCAGCATTGAATAAACCTCGGGCCCCTCTCGTTTCAGCTCCTCTGCTATCACATATCACCACCCAGCACAGAACTGCTTCATACATTTCCACTGTGCTGCTGAGCCTGAGGCAGCTTTGCTTCCAACAGGCCACACTCACTGTCTGTGTCTATTGATTACACTCCTATATTCACCCACACAGACACAGGCGCTGCATCCAGTTTCACTTGTTAACCTCTGACCTCTCGGTTGTTGACTGCTTGTTGTGTCAGTATTGTACTTAGACAGCATTAATGTGCTTTTCTTACTAACTTGAAGCTGAACTTGCTTAATGCATCTACATGACGTTCTGCGTTTAGTGAGTGTGCAGCTGAATGTGAACATAATTTGTTTTGACAGCCGACGCATCCCACAAAGTTTCATGATGCATTATTTATTTCTTAATGAGGTTTTTTTTTACTCCAGACATATCAGCATCCAGGCAGGTTGTGCAACATGAAAACAGGCCCTTAAAGCATGGCGGGTCCCCTGAGGGCCTCCGGTGTTTTGACTGAGAGAATCTTGCTTCTGAGTTTTATCCACTCAGTTCCTCGTAAGCAAACCTGGTCGGGCAGAAACGTATCTGTGAAGTGATGAAATATTGAGTCTGTTTTGATAATGAACTCACTCCAACTTCTCATGCCTGATATGAATTGGCTGAGATATTGATGAACTGAGAATCTTACTTGTTTGCTGAGTTTCTGGCAAAGAATTTGGACCTTTCAGGTCTCTTATTAACTTGCTTTACATCACCGTGCAGATTTAACGATCTCAGCCAGTACTGCCAACTTTCTGAGTTGAGCTTGGAGTGAGACTTAGCCTTCAGATGCAGTTGGGAGTAGCTACTTGAAGACAGTAGTGCAGGTCTAGTTAAATCAAATTCATCCTTCGAAGCAGCAGTATAAATTGACAGCAAAGCTAACATCAAGCCAAAGACCAAACAACCAATAAAAGACAACCTGTCAACTTATGTTACCATCCAATATATTATCTGCAACGTTAGAAGTTGATTAATACAGATGTTTGAAAACTACACTGCAAAAACTCAAACTCTTTGAGTATTTTTGGTCTAAATCAGGTGTAACTTTAAATAAACAGAACCCAGAGCGCACAAACTTACCACTACGTAGATACTGGTGGAAACATCTCATTACACTTGAAATTAGATCAAACTGACTTACAAGTAACCTTCCTTAAGATATAGGAGTTTTTTTATGTTGATGAAAAAGGTCTAGTTTGTTTGAAAGTTTATTCATTTTTTCTTATGTTATAATGAAATTGAACTATTACTTTTTCACCAATATTAAAGAATTATTGACTTGAGCTCCACTATCTTGCAGAAAAGTTACTTGTAAGTTAGTTTACTCTTATTTCAAGTCTACTAAGATGTTTGCTGTAGGAACTAGACCAAAAATACTTGGTAAGATTTTCTGTTTTTGTAGTGTACATATAAAGAAGAGGTTTAAGTTTGAACAAAGAAGTTTAGAAAACATCAAATCCAGACTGGAGGGAAGCTGAGACATGAAAAGATGATCACATATGTGGTGAAAAAAAGTGATCTGAACATTGTCCCATCTAAAGCTGCAGCTTTGTAGAAACACACTGGTTTCTCTCATTTTGACCCCTTAAAAATCACATGATGATGCATGTATGCTGCTGTTTTTAGGGAAAGCCATTACATACACAATCAGATGCTATCCAACAAAATGTGCTGCATTTTGTTGGATTCCAGCTTCCTCCTGTCACATGATGATGCGCTCCTGGGCAAGGCTCTTAACTCCAAGTTACAAACTAATCTTTGTATTGTTGTAGTGAAAATGGGTGACTGTGGTTTTAGTGTAAAGCACTGACTGGAAACGCTCTACGTAACTTCAGTCCATTTACCAGTTACTACATAAATCACATTATAAAGATTAAATACAAATCAACTGATGTTTTAAAGCCTTTATTTCTGTTAAGATGGTTTTAATTTTATATCAGACCAATAAAAACTATTTTAATACAGAAATGTGGGTCTAATGAAAAGTGAGTTTAATATCTGCTTAAAGGCTTTATTTTCAGACAAATTAGCCTCATTGGAACTAATATCTTAATTTATTCAATATATTTGCGTAACGACTTAAGAGTTTTTCAATTCTAGCAGTTTTTGTTAGTGAAGATACAAATCTGAGGTATTTTTTGTACTAAAATACTATTTATATCAGCTTCCATAATAAAAAAAATAAAATTTGGAATAAATTAATTGGCTGTTATTTAATTCACTCTTGGATGTTAATAAGATGTTGAGCTTGTTGAGTGGACTCTCACTGGAATAGATGCTAACACCTGATATAGATGATAATTAACAAACTAAATGTCAAAGAAATGTTGGAAACCATCCAGTTTCCTAACGACTCTCATCAGGCTAAAAATAAATCCTAATTCCCAGATTTAACACAGACTTCCTGCTTTTATAAACTACAGTAGGATCATTTCAGCTGTCAGTCTGGCCTGTGATATTTTGATGTTCAGGATAAAACAAAGTGTTTTAAAATGTCATATCCTGCGACTTCTCCAGAGGATTCGTAGCTGCACGCCGCCTCGCCGCCTCAGTGCCACATTGTATTGATTCAGTTCTGAAATCTGATTGGCAAACTTCACCTCTAGGCTATCTGTGATACCAGCATGTTTCTAGTCTCCATTTCCTCCCAAACATCCTTCTCTGCTCATCTACAGCACACTCACAAGAACAAACACCAGATTAGATCCCAGTAAAATAAAAAAGGGAAGAAAAGCGTGCTGCTGCTGCTGCTGTTGGCCCATGTGGAAGTGGCCCAGATCTGCAGACGCTGGCTGCCGGGCCGACGGCCAAGGTTTGATCCCCAGTCGACTGGCGTCCTTCCAGCCCAGAGGAACGAGTGCTCTGCTGCAGAGCAAGGCATGGGGCTCACAAACCCCCCACCATTACCACCAACCCCTGGAGGATGATGGATGCTCCGCTCGCTCCCTACAGAAGGGAGAAAACATTAGACATCTGTATAATTGACTGAAGAGAGAAACAGAGAGCAAAAAATGGAAAATAGCATACAGGAAGACAGATTGTGTGGGCGTGCTTTGCACATAAGTAAGAAAATGGGCAAAGAGTGTATATTTTCATTTCTTCTCCTTGTGTAACTGATGATATTTCAGTGTCAGAGATGGGAAAATAAGACGATGAAATAAAACTGAAGGAGAAAGGAGGAGGAAGGAGTTGGCTCTCACTCAACAGGACATCCTTTCACACCTATTACACATGTCCGCTCCCAGAACCATCCGCAGAGCTGTTCCACTGAAACTGGGCACGCTGATGAAACTGCTCCTACTCCGTGGCTCTGCTGCTTCCTGCTCCAGATTCTCTGCATTATTCTGACATTTTACGACCAGGGCTTATCCTCACAATGGGCCAAGGGTTGGCACACGAGCAGAGGGGGTAATCTCATTTGGAGGGAAACAAGATCAGCATTTCACTGCAAAAACACAAAATCTTTACGAGTATTTTTGGTCCCGTTTCTACTGCAAATATCTTAGTACAGTTGGAATAAGACAAAACTAACTCACAAGTATCTCTTCAGAAAGACAAAGCAGCTTGTTTTAAGTCAATAATTCCTTGATGAAAATGTACTTGTTCCACCGGCAGATTATTTCATTTATACAAGCTGTTTTCCCATCTTGTAAGTGAAACAAGTACGTTTTCATCAACTTTAAGGAATTATTTACTTAACAGAAGCTTCTATATCTTGCATTGGGATGCAAACAATTCATTGCCTAAATTAGTTCCAATCTGTTAACCAACAACATTCGCTTAAAACTTCTTTTAGTGTTGTAGTTTGTCCGCCATGCAGCAGAGGGCGCTGCTGGTCATTCCTAAGCAGAGCCAGTAGATACAGAAACAAAGATGGCGGGCCATGTCAGAAACGGTCCAAACTCCTTAAGTTTCACCTTTACAGTGGCATCAACTTCTCATCCAGAACTTACTGATGTGCTTCGAAGGCCAGGAGATGATGGCAGAGAAACTGAGGAGATGAACACAGAAAAATCCGAAAATGATTGAAAAATCAGTTTATTTTGTGAGTTAATGCACTTCATAAAGCGAAGTTTTAGCTTTCCTTCAAGAGCAACCATAGAGTCATGCATGAACATACCTCTGCCCACATCTTTTATTCCTTTCATGTTTTACTTTTCTTTTGTAAATTTTATCCCTAACCGTGCTGAAAAGTTACTTTTAGTTAGTTTTGTCTTATTCCAAATCCACTAATTATGGACACTAGAAACTAGGCCAAACATAATTAATAAGACGTTGTATTATAGGAGTGTTCAGAACAGAAATACATTTCTATCCATTTGTCTGAAATGTTAGCAAATCCTCAAATATGAGCCTATCAGGAAGCTGTTTCAACAACACCAGATCTCTCAGAGCTGAGTGTGTGTCAGCTTGTTGTGAAGCAGCTTGACAAATCCCCGCCGCGTTGCAAAGTTTCACCATTTAAAGAACAAGCTCCTCAGACATGGCCAGCGTCCACAATGAAGCCACCCAACAAAAGGGAGACTGAGCGCCGGAGCACACAACTTTCCAGGGAAAATAACACAATTATAAGAGCACACAGACTGCTTCATTATTAATGAAGTTGCTTTTCAACTGCATCACTGAAAAGACCTCTAAATAATTCATCTCTATGGAGATGCATGTCAAGTAAGTGTGCTTGGACACTTCATGAATATCAAATAAATATGCAAAACAAAAGGGGCCATACATCATTAAGCACACTTTTGGATGGCATTGTTAAGGTTTGTTACGACTCGGAGATCCTTGATTGCTCTGTGCGCCGTCGTACTGGTGGCTGGTCTCTGATCCGATCTGGCTTCAAGCAACAGTCCTGATAAAACGCTCTGCAAGCCACAGCGACTGAGTCGGTGGATGTCTAATGATCAGTTTGGGGTGGGAACGGGGGCAACATGGCTGTTAAATTCCCACTTAATGATGATCCTTGATTAGCTGTTAATAAGACATTTTTTTCATTAGTTAATTGAATAACTAAAATGGACCTGCATTGCTGGTGACTTTGGATTAGAGGAAGCATTAGAAGTTGATGAAGTGGAGAATAAAGGGCTGAGTCGTGTCCTGATGAGACATTCAGGCATGAATGTGATAATAACTCAGACTTCCAGAGTGAAAACATTCCTAAAAAGACTTCCAGGGCTGCTGCACATGTGCAGAATGATTAAATACCGTCTAACTCTGCTACTGCACTGAACCCATAAAGGATTTAATTACTTATTACTGTTTTTAACATCTAAACTGTAATTATGATGAAAATCACTTCTAAGTTCATTTTGTTTTGACATTTTTTTTGGTTTACAGAAACTTGAAGATGTGAGATCTGCTCTGCAAAATCACAAAATCTTATCAAGTCATTTTGCTTAGCTTAGCCTAGCGTGAAACTTTTCAGCAAGATAAAGCTGATAAAACTTCACTTAAAATTTCAAGTCAATAATTCTTGAATATTGATAAAAGTGCCAGTTCTACTGGCAGTTTTTCACTTATAACATGGGGAAAACATTTTGTCTCAACCTAAATCATCACTGATTGTTTCTCAAGCAGCTTGGATCCTTTAACAATGAGTTTTCATAATCCTTTGCAAAAAAACTACCTGATCCATATATGTTGTGAATTTTTAGTAGCTTATGTTGAATGTGTGGATCAGAGCAGATGGAGGGAACTGCAACTAATGAAGATAAAATAAAAGCCAGAGGAAAAGGCAACACATCTAAAGGATTTAAGTTTTTCCCTCCAGTCAGTGGTGATATTTCATCAATGTTTGTGTGTTTCTGTTTGTTCTCTATGGATAAAGCTTCCAGTTATGAATGCAGAACACATCCAGGGTCAGGGCTTGCTGTAAGTGTGATGGAGAGAAGGTTCTGGTCGGACTGTGTGTGTGTGTGTGTTTACGTCGGGCCAGTTGTGGCTCTCGGAGCAGCCAGGTGTGAGTCATGCTGGGCGTTCTCTCGGTTGACTGGTAATGGAGTTCAATCTGATCTCTCCTCGCCTCAGAGGCTTCACTTCCCGATCATTATGGACTTGCTAATTTTGGTTCTGAGCAGAATGTGTCTCTCTGAGCTGTTTTGACAGACAGCTGGTGTTTATGAGTGTAAACATGCAGGTATTTATCCTGTAGGGGGCTTTAATTAGCATGCAAGCCAATCAATCAGGTTGGGAAACAGAATATGACATCACTTCCTCCAACGCCTTCCACACATTTCTGCCTGTATTTCACTGTTTCTGCTCTGCTGACATCAAAGTAAATAAAAGTAAAAACAAATTCATACCACAGATCTAAGTTTGTTCAAAAGGAAAAACGCTGACTTAGAAAAATGCCTCCTTCTTTATTATGAAGTAAAAAAGCTGCACTTCTTCCACAGTTTTATTAGGCAGACCCAATCATTTGCTTGTTACAATGATAACGAATCTGTGACTCACATGATATTATGCAAAATCAACTTGTTTTTAGCTTTTGATCATGTTATCGTGCCGTTTGCTCATCAGAATCCAGAGTGTTGCTTCGGTTCTTTGATGCATGTCTGAGACATCATTGATCTCAGCTCCTCCAGACTAGCGAGCAGCAATTAGCAAACACCTGAAATTGCATTTTTGGTGTCAGAGGAGACTGGCCAGACTGGTTTGAGACGATAGAGAGGCAACAGCAGCTAATAGCAATGGCTAACTGCACTGAGCAGCTGCCATGTGCACTGCAAAAACACAGTCTTTAGTATTTTTTGTCTAGTTTCTAGTGACAATATCTTAGTACACTGGAAATAAGACAAAACTAATTTACAGCAAGGTATAGGAGCTTGTTTTAAGTCAATAATTCATTAATATCGATGACAGCAGTAGTTCAGTGACAAAACATTTTACCAAGTCAAACAATGCCTCTTTTTAACAATATTCAAGAATTATTAATTTAATCAAACTCCTTTATCTAGCAGAACATTTTTTGAGTTAATTTTGTTTTACTTTAGATGTACTAAGATATTTGTCCTAGAAACTGGACCAGAAAACTTGGTAAAATGTGTTTTTGCAGTGCAGACTGAACTTTGCTTCCAGCCTTGTTCTTAATTCAGACTGAAAACAGAAGTAGCATCAGTGGAGTTCATCTCCGCTCCACCATAACTTCACTCATGACAGCTGAACTCCTCCAGCTCAGGAGAGAGCGTCAACCTTTTCCCCGTTTCTTCTCGTTTCTTTATGTTCACATGTACTTGTCACCAGAAGAGGATTGCTACACAAAAAATGTTTTCTTTCTCCTCAGCCTACAGAGAAACGCTGTGCAACATCCAGTTGTAAGGAAAATATTTACAGTCCTGTGATTTGATCGTTTTTCACTTTTCCTCTCCCTTACACTTAACAGCTCAGAGTGAGGTGGGACGTATTGATTCACTCACTGCTTACTCCTCTCTTTCTCTTTCTTTTGAAATCCTTCTTCCCCTGCTGTACCCTCCACTCACTCACACACACACACACACACACACACACACAGTCAGACCACACATTTCCCATTACATTCGTAGCATTTCATCAGATGCAGACCAAGGCCGAGATGTGAGCTTCCAGTGCTGCATGGGATCAATTTAATTTGCAGCAGCACAGAGGAAGAACGAGGCCAGATCTGCACCATCCCCTTCATAATGAGCTGGGGCTAATCAACCTTACACTTTCCTTTAGGATGAGAAAAAACGTCATTAATGTACAGTGAAGTACCTCTACGAAGCCATCCACTACATCATCCGCGGCAAATTTCCCTTCCTAATGTTACAGATGGAGCCTCAGCGCAGCTGCATTCCTGCCAGCCGTATCTGTTTGACTAAAGAGTTTATTAAAGCATTGTGCCTTATGATAAAACTGACTTAACTTGGATAAATAATACAATACAACTTTACTTCAACACATAGAAAACAAGCTGCATCTTCTGTATCCAGGGTGATAATTTATCACCTCACAATTACTGCATCTAAGAACTGGTGTGAGTAATATTTCAGCATGAAAATGCATTTGCAGCAACTGAAGCAGAACAAATGTGCGAATGCAGAAATTGTTTTCCCTCTTTAATGAGTATATATTTCTTGTTAATGAGTGTATATCCTTTATAATGTGCTGAGCAGCACCTGCTCTCTGATCTGTCAGCTGCGTTCGTCACCAACATTTTAAAACACAACGCTCTGCTTCGCTGCGGCTCAGGAAAGATTCACGTCTAACTTTTTTCAGTCTGCACAGCACATTTGCGATTCTTTCCATGGACCGGGGAGTGGGGGTCTGTTTTTGCTGATTCCTGTCGGGTTGTTCAGGAGGGCGAGGTGGGCCGGCGGCGCCGTGGGAGCCAGAGGTCCAACGCACGTCGAGCCGCCACTCAACTTATTCTATTAATGCACTGCATAACAATGTAAACCAGCCTGTTATTAACAGATGCAACTAGCTGAACGACAAACAATATGGACACATAAATTACACAGGATCATGATTATGGAGAATAAATCCATTTGCTTTGGGAATTCAGATGATATTTTATTGTGTTTGCTTCAGAATATTTGGACTTAGAAAACAATGTAAAGTTAAACACAATATGAAAGGCTTAGAAGATAAAAACCTGGAGGATTTTAAAGGGAACCTAGCAACATAATTCATATTTTTTATGTTTTTTTTACTGGATAAACCACCCAGTCATTTTTGTCAATAAGTTTATTTATAGTTGTCTGGAAATTGAGCTGTTTCATAAACCTCTCCAGTGAAGCAACCTCCATTACCTAGAAGCTCCTAGGTAATGGAGGTTGTCTGGAGGCCGAGTCCATCCTGTCACCTAGCAACCTAAGCTGAGCTCCAGCATGTTTGGTCAGCTGGCTTTACAATGGCTGCTGGAAAAGACACGTGTTTTGTTGTTGACTTACCATCCAGAAACCACTTGTTGCATTCTTGTTGATTGCGCAGGAGGCTCCTCTTCTGCTTTTCAAAATTTCATGGTTATATAATTGGCAGACAATCTTACAAATAATTTTGAGTTTCTAGTTGAAATAACATAGTACACTTAAAATAAGACAAAACTAAGCTACCGGTAACTTTTCAGCAAGATAAATGAGCTTGTTTTAAGCCAATTATTCCACAATATATAAATAAAAAAGTTCTAGTTCCACTGGCAGATTATTTCACTTATAACAAGATATTTTACCATGTTAAATAATCTGCCAGTTGAACTTTTTCATCATTATTATTGACTTAAAACAAGCGCGTATAAGTTGCTGAAAAGTTTTGTCTTAATTTAACTGTACAAATATATTTTCACTATATTCCTTTGTGCTTCTGCAGTGTAAAGGCCATCAACACAGAGTGGACAGAGTAGCTGTGTGTGTGTGTGTGTGTGTGTGTGTGTGTGTGTGTGTGTGTGTGCGTGTGTGTGTGTGTGTGTGCTGAACAAGCACAATGACAGCTAAGCTCTCCTTCTCCTTCATTCACTGTTGCTCTGCGGTTTCATCATCCAGCGCTCAGGTTTGATAGGCAGCTCCTCTTATAGCGAACCTGCAGAGGGCGAGTCGCTGCTGAAATGAAACCCTCTTTATCAAATCGTGATGAAGTGCCTGAAGTGCACACAAGGCAAACTAAATTGCATATCCCTTCCGCTGAACTCACTACAACCGCTGCCATCTCTGTGCGCCGGTTTTTAAGACACAGGGGCTTTGTAGGTACAAACGAGATGAGAGAGGTGTTTCTCTGCCTTAAATCGCTGTGAAATGTGTCTCACTTGTTAGAAGCGCAGCTCGGTTCTAGCCAGGGGCTGAGCTGAAGCGTCTGAGGTATTCTGGGTCTCGGGTATCACACCAGAGCTGATGTGCACTGTCTCCGCCACACCTTGACAGTGAGTTTGTGTGACAGCTGATATAATGTGATTTCTTCTGTCCCCGGGGTCTGAGCTGATGATGGAAACTTCTGGGGTCTGCTTTGCTCACTGGCGACAGCCATGACAGAAAGAAAGGGGAAAAAACGGTTCAGCGTGATGATCGCTGGCATTTTGGAGATCCCTCTGCCTGTGGCCTGATGCCAGCGCCTCACACAGAAGAATTAGGCTCCTAAAAGTTGAGTTTGCCTCAGCTTGGGCACATCAGCTCGCTGACACTCTGTCAGACGCTCTCAGCGTTTCCTTTTGCTCTATTTGAACCCTAAACAAATATTGCGCTTCATTCAGAACAATAGCATTTGTTGTACAGCTTTGTCATGAGTTGAGAGCGGCGGAGTGACGGCGGATGAGGCGCAGGATGTGGCTTCAGCGGGAAGCGTGTCACATCAGGTGATAAAGCAGCACCTCATACCTGCAGGCTGTACAGGTCTCTGCTGTCTCTGCAGGTTGTGGACACAAACAAAAATAACCATTTCTGTCACATCTGTGTGTAAAAAAAAAAAGAGTTTCCTCTTCTCGATCCAGTGTGCAGCTGAGGATGTGTTGTTCATGAAAGAAGGAAACCAAATTAAAATCCATTAAAGTGGAAGTGACATGAATCAGGGCGGGGCCACAGAAATCTGGCCACACCCACCAGATTTTCTGTTATTTACTCTCAGTAAATGGCCGAAATACTCTTTTTGTTTTATATATATATATATATATATATATATATATATATATATATATATATATATTTTTTTTTTTTTTAAATGAGACATGACATATTAATGGCTAATTTCCATCTCTAGCTTTGGCAGGAAGATGTAGATGATTGTTAATAACAGTAAGAAAAAGTAGCTTGAAACACACAAAAAAATATCCAAAATAAAATTTCTTCATAAAGGAGTAAAGAGGATAATGAAACTGTTGTTTGCATTATATAGTCTGTAACGGATTTTGTTTTTAAATTGATGAGTTGAATAGAGTTAGTATAGCAGCACCAAAGATAGTGCGGCTATGCTAACAATTAGCCAATTAGCTAAACAGGCTAATTGTGTGACTTGTAAAATTAGCCTGTGTCTCACCCATAAGACAATCTCTAGACACGGCCCTGTCAGGAACATGACCTCCAAACAGCGTTAGCTTCTGGTTTCTCCCTTTGCATCTTTTGCTGCAAAATACGCAAAAAGGACATCAACTGTTTTCTCTCTTTTTTTAACTATTCAATAATTATTACTTTCATTTACATAAATGCTGCTTCATGCCTTCTGATTTCAGTTTTCCACAATTACAGCAGTGGAAAATGTTATTATCAGATAATATGTAATAACTTTTTTAGCCTGATGCTTATGTCATAATATATTACCTGGTAATAACATTTTCCACCACAATCCCTCTTTTTGAGGGAAAAAATTTAATATTTTATATTAACCACATCAGATTTTATTTCCCCTCCACAGAGCTTCAGGGTTTTATTCTGGTTGGTTCTTTTTTATTATTTCTTTTTGTTTTGTTTTAAGACAGAAAACTTTGATGTAATTTTTTCAAATTACCATATTCTGGAAGAAGTGAAGTTATGGAGAGAAAATGATTTCATCGTAATAATTGAACATCTTGTTATTCTGCAGAAGCAAAGAATCTATTAATTTCCAGGGATTAGCATCAACCCAGAGAAATTAAGTTCTGTGAAAAACAAACATTTATGATCACCTAAGTTTTCTGGAAATATTCTGCAGATTTAAAGTTTTTTTTTCTTTTCTTTTTTATTTTTTTTACATGTCCTGTAAAACTAACAGCACATTTCAGGTACAGAACATGGTGATTTCTTGTATGGATACTTTTTGTTTTACTTGATTAAAAATATGTTGATGTAGTGCTACTCTTACACAAAATCATACCAAGTATTTTCCATCTAGTTTCTGGTGAAAATTAGTTTTGTCTAATTTAACATGCACTAACTTCTAAATCAGAAAGATGTAAGAGTTTGTTTTAAGTCATTAATTTCTTAATATTGATCAAATTATACCATTTCCACTGGTTTTAACTTATGGGAAAATTGAAATAATTTGTTAAATGAATATTAAAGAGCTTTGGAGTTAAAATGAGCTCCTAAATCTTCCTGAAAAGTTACTTTTGAGTTAGTGTTGTTTTATTTCAACTACACTAAGATATTTGCACTAGAAAGTATACAAAACCCAACTTTTTGAGTTTTTGCAGTGTACTTGAGTGCACTGGGTGCTCTGCCCTCCTCTGCTGTTATTTTTAAATTGATTAACCAGAATGACCCTTGAAGAGAAATAAAGGATTTTCATCAGATCTTTGCTTTTTGCTCAGACTCTCACCACTTTCACTGACAGCCTCAAAATAAGCCGAAGCTCTCTCCACCTAATAACTCCCCAGGTAGGGTAAAAATGCTGCTGCTGACATTGTTGCAGGCTTCAGTCAGCATTTAGACAGTCACACTCCCTCATTTATGAAACATTGAATCCCAGCTTCCTTCCACACTTCCTTCCGGCGTTTTATTCCATCTAAATAATGCAGCCACAAAGAGTCATCGGGGGATCCATTATAGGGAGACTGATATAAAACGCTGGGATGCATGATCAGACACTCTTATCACTTTCACAGAGCATGTTATAGTGCAGGAGGGAGAACTTTGTATTGTCATGTCTCCTCTAAGTGCTCCAGCCTTTGCTTGATGTGATAACGATACGCAATCTGAGCATTTCAGAAAATATCCCAGAATTCCCTGGCCTACATTAGATCCAGATGATGTATGATGAGGCTGGGGAATGCGCTCATGGAGTGTGGCTAAATGACATTTCAGGGTTTTGGGGAAATGAACTTTATGCTGCAACACTTGAGTGAAGTGTATGATGCCGTATAAAAGCCATGGTAGAAAAATAAAGAGTGCATTTCCACCAAAAGATTTTGAGATTAATCTCTAAAATTTTCTAGAAAAAACAAGGATATTTCTGAGTTTCAAAAATCAAAATGCTAAAAAAATCCTCAGGAATTTCGAAATTGATCTTTGACATTTTCTAGAAAAAAATGTAGAATAATTTTTAGATTATTTTCAGAAATTTCTAGGAAAAATATAAAAACTTCTGAATTTGGAAATTCAAAAATTTACTTAAGAAAAGTTTTGAAATTTATGTGAAAAAAATCTTCAAAATTTTTGAGTTTCAAATGTTGAACAAGTTTTAGCTTGTGCAACTTTTCTGAATTTTACAAGTTTTTCTAGAAAATTGAGATAAAAACAGGAGTAAATTTCTATCAAAAAATCTTGGAAATTTTCTAGAAAAAAAGTGACAATTTCTAAGTTTGAAATGTGGAAATTCTGGTAGAAATCATGCAGAAATTTTAGGGTTATTCTTAGAAATTTCTAGGAAAAACTATTGCTGTTTGAAAAGTCAAAGATCTGCTTAAAAAATTCAGAAATTTTGAAGTCAATTTCAGTAAAAAATCAGTAAACAATGTTGGAAATCACTGAGTTTTTCAAAAGTCAAAAGTTTTTGACTTCTGAAATTTCAGTTTTTTCTACACAATTGTACATAGAAAAAAAGGAGGAGCAAATTTCCACCAAAAAATCTCAGAAATGTTTCTTTTTACAAATTTTCTAGAAAAAAGTGGAAATTTCTGAGTCTCAACATTTTAAAATTTTCTACTTTTGAATCACCAAAACTTTCAAAACGTCAAACATTTTTGACTTTTCAAACACAGATATTTTTTTTCCTAAAAATTTTTGATATTACTTTCAAAATATGATTTTTTTTTTCAAGCAAATTTTCAACTTCCAAACTCAGAAATAACCAAGATTCTTTTCTAGAAAATATTTTACATTAATCTCAAAATATCTGAGTGTTTATGTCGCATATTTTCATGAATATTTTTCAGGAACTCCTCTCTTTTTCCTTGTTCAACGGCCCTAATACGCCGTGGCCGGCTGTGGTCTTCACGGTTGGCGAACTGAGGGATGAAATGAAAATCCATCCAGCATCAGCAGAGAAAGGGCAGAGGAAGCGAGTATTCAACCGGAGCGGTGACGGCACTGCAGAGAAATGTCATATTAAGATGGAAGCAGCGGAGAAAGCAGATGATTTATCTGATGTCTGCTCATTTTGCTCTCGGCAGCCTCTCTGAGAGGATACTGTTAATTACATATAGGCTGCTGGTTGACAGCGCTCCATCATGTTGTCACAGGAGGCAGAAGAAGAGCGGCGGTGTCGGCATGGGCCCGCAGGTGGAGCCGCCGCTAATCTCCCCGTCAGTAATGAAGTCTGAGGCTTAAGTGTGGGAAGAGTGCAGGCGTCATCCATTAGTCTCATCCATTTCCATTAATGTTCACGGATTACTTATTATTCCCTGATTAATAAACACTCGGCAGGCTTGTCCTTATAGCGGCCTCAATAAGGACGGCTTCATTAATGATTAGTTTTAAGGCTATTAATATCCCAGTCACTGGCATTCAGAGCATCGCTCACCCTGTTTTTGTTTTTTTGTTTTACAGAAGCTTCTTTGAGAGGGAGAAACAGATTCAGGTTCATTAGTCTCTGGCATCAGCTTCCTCTTTCAAGGTAACAATTTCATAAACAAGTCTTATTACCTTGGTATTTGGGCATCCCCCAGGAAAACACAAGTAATCCAATTAGTGAACTATTGATTTGAGAAAAAAAAAACATTAGCCAATCAATTCTGGAGGAGTAAGGAAATTCCGTTACTTTGTGTTTCAAGCTAGTCTGAGAGTGTGTGTGTGTATCTGTGTGTGTGTGTATAAGCATAAATAAAGGTGTGTTTGGATTAAAAGCCCAACTTCATGTTTTACCTCCCAGACAACACCAGGAATGCACCGATCCACTTTTCTCACTTCCAGTACCGTTAACTTTAAACGATTATCATCTCAAAGTAGCAAAAACAGCAGAAACCCAAACTATTGGTATCAGGTATTAGTTTCGTTTGATTTGAAGTGCAACAAAAAAGTAGAAACAAACAAATATGAATAATTTTATAGTATTTTTATATCATGTAGGAAGCAAACCTTCCAAAACGATTCCCTTGGTTGACTTTAAGGTTTTTGAAGAGCCACAGCTGCAGAAATGACTTTGCAATCGTCTCCAGACTCAGTGACTTTGTCAGTTTACTGTAAAACAAGGCAAGTCTGAGAAAAAAAAATCATTTTTTTTTAATCCGATTTGTCAATATCTGGTTTATATAAACAAACCCAATGCATTTATCTGTATTAGTTTATTAGCTATAGTTTAACTGTGGATTATATATTGTCCATAATTTGGTTGTAGTGGAGTGGTGTGAACAGCCGTGGGATGTTTGCATGAATTACACGACGCCACAAACTGTTGTAGTGCATTGTGTTGCAGTTTTCACGTTGTGCCTGGTAAATCCCTCCATCTCATGACACTAATCCCCTGCATGGTAAACTCTGTTGTCTCATTCTACTCCAGGCCCAAGGTTGTTTTCAGTAATCTCACCGGACTTGATTGGACTTAAAAAAAAATCAAGGGTGGAACTATTGATTAAATGCAAATGACATTAATCTAAAACACAGTTCTGTTAGGCATCTTCCTTCATATTTATTTAACTGTCCTTTAAATCTGCAGCTTTCGCACACACACACTTATACACAAACTCCAATCCAATTATATAGATAAATGGGCTAATCATGCCACAAAATTTTAATACGCAGTCTTCGGGCAGGTCGATAAGCATAATCATTCACTGTGCCAAATTCACAACACAATTTTAGATAAGGAAGACGGGCCAAAAGAGGGAGAGGGGGCAAATTCGGTAATAGACATTACCGTATGGATCATAAGGGAGTCAGATAAGGCCAGAGACATTTCATTAACGCAAAAGAAACATTTGATTAGCAGACTTTTCTATTTACCTCACTTCTCATAATTCACAGGAAGCGATGAGTCCAAACATCCAGCAGGTCTTTGTGGAAAGCAGCGAAGGAGACTTGTGAAGCTGAAAAGCAAACAAGAAAGGAAAGTAATTCAAAGATTGTTTGGTATTTCATGTAACACTTCAGCAGCAGAAATCAGAAAAAAACTGCTTTCTGATCTTAGTGGGATTCCAAAACAGCAAAACATCCATCAGTGCTTTTTAACCTTTTGTCTATATTTACTGCAGACTTTAGGTTTATGTCTCTTTTTTAATAAATGAATGATATAATCCACACATTAGATAATACTAGATTATTGATGATCAAACTTTATTCAGGTGAACCAAAATATCCAGGGAACAAAAACTATTTTGAAAAAACTGGAAACACAAACAATCATAGTCAGAATTTTATACCTCACTTTTAACCTGTAGATCCAAAACCTGCAGAGGCTGACTGCAGGCTCTGCTGAGCAGATAGCCCAGCTAATTAATCGCTGTTAGCTTAAATCGTTTTGTTTTTTTCTGTGGTTCCATATCAAGAGCAGAACTGTAAAGAGATGCAATAAACATATAAAAAGTACTTTAAGTTGAGGAGTTTATTCTTTATTTTTTGCTTTAGTCATGATAATAAATCATCTCATCATTGCAGAACGTTTTATGATGATGCCTCTTCAGTATGAGCAGCTATCTGCCTCAACAGACTGGAGAAAGGACAAAGGCTGAAGCACTGAGTCAGGTGTACTTTCTATGAAATAAACTAATGAAGAAGAGTGAAAATAAAGTGATTTGTCTTGCAGCAGTGCAGCTCTTGAGTTATCGCCAAAAAAACCAAGCCGAGGGTTAAGAGCAGACATGGTGTTAGCCTCAGGAAGAACAACGTGGATCCAGAGGAGAGGATTCTGATAAATGAACCGTCTCCCTCCAAATTTACTGTCAGAAACTCACAGAGCCAACAGAATCCTGCGATCTGAGAGGAAAGGATCCACGATTAGCAACAGAGTTTTACCTGGGTGATGAATGGATGATGAATTAACTGATCGGATAGGATGAATTCGTATTTCTGGGGTTTTTCTTTTGTTTCAACTCTGCTGGTTTCACTGATCAGTCAAGTTTATTTGTCGATCACGTTTGAGGAACAAGGCAGTTCAAAGTACTTTATAACATTAAAACACCATCCAGTAAACAATAATGTAACAAGCAGTAAACAGTACAATTTAGTAAAACATCAACATCAAAATCATCAAGCAAAAACACATCACATATATTGATTAATGTTCCAGTTATTCTGTATTTTTAGCCTTGATCTTTAAGCTATTCAGTGATTTATAACAAATAAATTTAAAATTCATTCTCTGCAGTAATTAAAGATAAACTCATGGAAGAGTTTCTCTGGATCTTGCTGCTACATTAGGCCTTTAAAATGTTCTTCAGGTGATAGAAGGCTGACTTTGCAACTGTCTTTATGTGACTGTGAAGGTTCAGGCCTGATCAGTATATTCTAACCATTTGATGCTCCAGCAGGATTATTATAACTCTGACCTGCTGCACCACAGAAACATCCTGAAAAATAAAGAAGACATGCTGTTTGCTGATTTTGACCAAACCTGTGACACACATGCAGTAAACTCACAGCTGCACGTTTTCGGTTTTCCTGCCTGATTCCCTCTGAATGAATATCTGCTCAGATTGAATCATGAACGTTTCCCCACATCGAGCCGGTGTGAAACAAACGCTTGCTCCATGATGTAAACTACACCATTTCTGTCTGGATTTGTAATTTAATTACATGGATATCAGCCGTATAATTATGCGCTTCGGAACAAGCTCACATGATAGCTTTAAAATTAAACCCCTGGGAATTAAGCGAGAGGTGTCATTATTAAATATGAAAGTGAGATCAGGCTGCCTCCAAACACACGGGCTTCCTCTGTAGTTCAATCACAGCAGATTATTGCATTATCTTCTCTCAGTGATCATTTTCCTGCCAAAGTCACCTCCACTAATGGAGCTCCTGCTTTTCAAACTGACATATGACCAGTTTCCAGAACAGGAAGTCACTAAAAAGAAAAAGTCTTTAAATGAAAAAAACAAAAAGTTCAGCAAAATATTTCATAAACAATCAGATTTTAGTTTAATTGATGTGCAGTGACGGTTTAGCCATTTTTTTCCTGACGCTCAGACGGGTCATCGGTCCAACAGCAGGTTCAGACACATTAACACCTGTTGCTAATTTACAGTCACTAATTAACCTGACAGGCATGAAGTTCTTGTGCAAAACGGCCCCAGCAGACTGGTGGGTCTGAACCTGGACGATGAGGCGAGGAACGCCACTAAATACGGATTTATGCTCCTTTTTGTCCAATAAGAGGCGACGATGAAGGACGGCAGAATCACCACCTGAAGAACTGGAACTATAAAGATGTTTGCTCACAGAATAACATATCTGAGGGAAAATTAGTTTTTGTTTTTCAGGAAATTTTACCAGGTTTCAAAAAAACTTACAATGTTCAGATAATCTCAAGCTGTGTTTTCATTGCAAATGTGTGGAAATCTTTGTCTATATTCAGCTAATGTTGGGAAAAAAACTGTTTTGCAATTGCAAAAAAGCTCATTCACACGATAAGTTATTAAAAATCAACCAGTTACGTGACATATATTCATAATTCAGCTGCCAGAGGAGACGCCAGCATCTTAATCAGGTGTTTCAAGTGGTTATTAGACAGAATATTATTGTTTTTTTTGTCACATACAGCTGATACATGTACACTGTAAATTTAACATGGTAACATTAACTGGCTAATTAGTTGGACTAACTGCTCAGGTAGACATGCTGTAGTTGGCTAGCTGTGCTAGCTTAAACAATAACTTAAGTGTTAGCATTAACTGAAATGGTAACATTTCAATTAATGCTAACAGTCCTGGTCAGAGACTCCAGATGAAAACTAGCTGAAGCTAAATCTGGTGAAAAGCATATTTTATTAATGTTTTTGCACATCAAATGAACTGATAAACTAAAACTAATTAAAAAAAAACTGTTTTCCCCATGGATTTCTGCTTTGTTAGCAAGGGAAAAGTGCTCAGCAACGGGTGGGGGAGGGCCCAAAGCTGCTCTCCTCTATTCAACTTGAGAGACAGATGTCTGTAATGTTTTTATTTGGTTTGTCAGTATGAATACTCTGCCACATAATCTGCACGGTTTATTAATTCATTTATTTTTGGCATTTCAGGCATTCCGTATATAGTTTGGCTCTTTAGATGGTATCTGGTTGTGTGATTGACTTTATTTAATCAAAACTGCATCCAGTGCCACAGTAGAGCTGTTTGTATGACTCTTAAACGTTTGGATTATTTGTGGTCTTGGGATTTTAATGTGTTTGGGTATTTCTAGTCAAATAAGAGGAACATTTCCAGGTTATTTAAAATTTTAGTAGTCTGAGAAATTTGACTCAGCTAAAAATCAGGCCAGATGTTTCAGACACACTGGAAGTTTCCATTAGCTACAAGCACTAATCATTAAAATTAAAAGAAATAAATCACTCTGTGTTTAATGACTGCATTTAATATACGAGTTTCATTTTTTTTTATTTAATTCCTGAAATAAATTAACCTCTCAATTATATTGTCATTTACTGAGAAGCACCTGCAGTTCATTCTACCCACTTTGCATTTGTTTAGTGCTCTGGTATTGTTTGCGTTATGCTTTCTTATTATTGCAGACAACACAGAAACGTTAACAGCTCAAAGCTCTGTGGAGCAGCAGCAGAGCAGAGCAGTGTATCAGATTACCTGGCTGGGCCTTATCGGGCCAAAGCAAGAGGCAATCTGAAACACCGATACGGAGGAAGTCACACAAAGCTCCAGCTGCTGATTCATAGCTCAGACTTTATTCAGCGTATCCACACTCAGAGTGGGACTCTGAGTAAGTAGCAATACGGGCAAGATACTCTTTCAGAACAGACACTTCCATCAAGATAATGCTGTAGTCTGACATAGTATAGGGCCTGAAATGAAATAAGTTGCTATCTGCACGCTGCTGGTTAAAATGTGTGCCTGCTGGTGTTTGTGATGGGATATGATGCATATTACACAGCCATGTATCAGCTGAGGGAAGCTGCATACATTTCTTTCACAAATAATCTAATCTTTTTAATTTGAGCGATAAGGAAGAATTGACTGTAATTACGTGCAGCTGCTTCTGTGAGGATTCATAAAAAAAAAAAAAAACGAGCCTAAATCCATCTGCTGAGTGAGGAACCAGGGGAGGCAGCGACACCGCCGAGAGAGGGGGAGAGGGAAAAAACGAGACTAAAATCATTAAATCAGTCACTATCTCCTCTCCTCTGTCACTCAGAGAGAAAAAAGAGGCACTAATGAAATATTAATGCCTTCCTTATTTTGAGATTTACATTAATCTTTCCTCCCTCCTTCTCTCCCTGCATGTAAAATGTGAAAGATGTGCTTAGAATGACTTGAATATATATTTCTAATGAGACGGCCCGGCTGCTGGATGTCTCATTTTTCTACCTGTTTTGCAATCCAAAGTTGCACATATTGCACAGCAAATATGATTGTGTGCTCCGGAACGAGAGGAATGAGACAAGGGAGAGGGAGCGGGCGGATGCTTGATCTGACAGCGAAGAGCCAGAAAGGATGAGAAAAAAGTGAGAACAAGAGACGGAGAGAGAGAAGGAGAGACGAAGAAAAGTACTGACTGGTGCTGTATGAGAGGCAGCAGGCATTCAAGCAAGACTGTGGCTGTTTCCTCTGGCCTCGACCCATTTGGCAGAGCTTCAAATGGGAAAGCAAATAAAAAAAAGCTGATGTGTGGATGCTTCCAGGCAGCAGGACGGGTAAGAAGTGTGTCAGGTAAAGCAGGTAGAGTTTCCTCACCGTTCACCCCCACAGAAACCTGAAACCGGTGACGAAACCATGAAACACACAGAAACACTCTTTGTTGTCTCACAACCAACATTAAGATGTTTTTTTTCAAGTTTATTTGATCAAATTTGACGTTGCATATTATATTATAGCCATGTGGCTAATTTCTATCTCTAGCATTGGCAGGTTGATGTTTATAATATTTAATAATAATAAGGAAAAAGCAGCAGCAGATTACTGCACACAATAAACTACAGGAAGGAGAAAATTGGATGATTAAACAGTTATTTACAATTTGTAGTCAATGATGGTTCAATTATTTTGACTAAGTTTTTAAGTTTAATAGACTTAGCATTACAGCGCTAAGCTAAAAATGCTAATTGTGCCTGAAGACACTGTAACAAACAAACCTATGCTGAACAGATCTATGTGTTTTAATAGTTTCTCTGTTCAGACTGCTGTGCATCTAGATGAAATTGTGATTTTAATATGCCACCCTCACAGGCCACCCTTAATGCTTGTTTGTAAGTTTGATACTCTGGTTTAGAAATTGGACCGTTCAGTCCCGTTCAGTACCGTTCAGTACCGTTCAGTGCCACTCCAAACTGTTCCACCTTAAAGCATAATTCATGTTTTGTAGTTTTTTGTTCTCCCATTTGAGTCTCTACTGGTTTTAAGAAACATCCAGCTGGTTTTTGGCAATAAGTTGATGTTTTTTGGCGAACTGCTTCAAAAATTAATGTCAGAAATCACCAGGAACTGCACCGTTACCTAGCCATCCCATGGGAAGCCCAGCCTGTTACCTAGCAACCAAAACAGAGCTCCAGCACTTTTGGTCAGCTGGTTTTACCACTGTCTGCACTGTACAATGGCTGCTGGAAAAGACAAGTGTTTTGCTGTTGACTTACCATCCAGAAACCACTTGCTGCTGTGTTTTTGTTGGTTGTGCAGGAGGCTCTACTAATGCTTTTCAAAGATATACAGTTGTATAGCTGTGTCTTTTTCATGTGAGTGTAAATGTTGAGTTGGGGGCGTGGCCAGCAGCAGCTTATATGGATTTAAAGTGACAGGACGCCCTAAAACTGCTGAAAATATCTAGAACTGAGCAGATTTAATTCTCATCATCTAAGAATGATTTTGGGTAAAAAATGTAATTAGCATGTTGTGACAGACATAGATTTATCCTAACCTGTTCAATAGGTCACCTTTATCGACTCGCCATGAACCCCCACTTACTCTCCCACTATGAGAAAAAGCAAAAGCTCTGACCAAGCTGCAGTTTTATGAAACGGCCCGAGTGCAAATAAGCGAGGATGATATGGACCATTGATTCTGGAAGTGAGCTTTTCTCTGCAGCGAGCTGCCTTCTGCCATCCCATCAGCGCTTCATCATCCTCAGAGTGAGCCTCTCCTGATGCGGCTCTGATTTCCCTGCAGTGTGTCCATACAGGTTGTGACGTGTGAGTCTTCCCTCCAGCGTTCATGGTGACAACTCAATGTGCTGCTGTGGTAGTCATACCCGAAGCACGCCGCAGCAAACTGCTGATGCTGGTTCTGCTCTGCTGTCTGAAGCTGTCTGTGCCTGCAGGGTGGAAGGAGGCCTGTGTGAGCGCGCGCGCGCGCGTGTGTGTGTGTGTGTGTGTGTGTGTGTGTGTGTGTGTGTGTGCGCGCGTTTGTTTGTAATACCTTGTGGGGACGATTTTCCTGACATATACTACGTTGTGGGGACCAGGCTCCGGTCCCCACGAGGGGAAACCCTGTTTTTGGGTCAGGGGTCAGAGTTAGGGCTAAGGTATGAATTGAGTTTTGGTTGGTTAGGGTTAGGAAAAGGGTAAAGGTCAGGTTTAGGCTGTAGAAATGAATGGAAGTCAATGGAAAGTCCCCACAAAATTAGCAAAACAAACGTGTGTGTGTGTGTGTGTGTGCGTGTGTGTGTGCGTGCGTGCGTGCGTGTGTGTGCGTGTGTGTGTGTGTGTGTGTGTGAGCTGCGGTAGAATAGGTGTTTGGAGGGGAAGGACATGTGGAAAAGGTGTCATGTAAAGTGAATCAGTGTGATGAACCAGAGATCCTGCAGAGACCTAAACACATTTACAATTTAATAATCTCAATTTAAGGTCTTAGTTAAGTGCAGAATTTCCAGATTAGTTGCTAAATTAACTTTTAGAAGATTTGGGTAGTCACTAGTTACATTTACTTGAGTAACTTTTTTGAAAAAAATCACTTTAATAAGTATTCTTCCACGCTGTACTTTTTACTTTTACTTGAGTAACTTTATTTTGAAGTATCTCTGCTTTTATTTGAGTAAAATTTCCAGATTCTCTACCAAATAAAAAACTAACATGTTTTAACCAAAGATTCACCAGACACAGACACACACCTGCAGTTTTTGATAGTTTCATAAGTTTTATTTTGAAAGAAACTGATTTAGAAAAATTTTCTTCTGCCTGATGTTATTTTTTGGTTGTTAATTATTGTAATTTTTGTCCTTAAAATACAAAAACTTCCAGTTAACTTTATATTTTGGTCTGTCTGATGACGTAAGATTTAAATATTAAATGATTGATAATTTGATCAGTTACTCAGGACTTGAGTAGTACTGAGTAACTAAGTATTAACTAAGTAAGTATTTCTACTCTTTCTAGAGTATAAGTTTTATTCTGCCCACGTCTGCCTTCCAGTTTATTACTACTGATTATTTTCTCAATTTGTTTTTTTGTATTTTTGTTACATGTATTGTAGATTTTGCTCAAGAATTTGGCATTTGTTACACCAAAGTAAAATGAAAATATGTTCTCCAAGACATTTAAATTTAAAGTTGGATATTCAGCTGTGTGTATTTTTTTAACTGTTCTGTATTTGCAGATTGTTCTGTGGAACGTAACTCCATATAATTTGCAGAACATTAAGACTGACCTTATTTTTACATGCTTATTACTGAATATTAAAAATTATTATACCTTGTTTTAGTGTTAATTTATTTATCATTTATCTTTCAAACGGCCTCATAATCTGTTCCAAACCTAAAATCTATTCAAATTTAGGGAATTTTAGATCATTTCATACATTAAATACGACTCATGCATAATGTAAACAGTGTAGAACCTGGCGCAGAACTCTGAGGAACCCCAAAGGTAATCTTCAGCAGAGCAAACTAATTATCTGTACATAATAACATGTTTCATTAAAATAACTTTTATCTGTTTTGACCCATTTTCAAAAGTAAACCTGATTTTAGATTAACCTTGTTTTCCAACATAAAAGCAGTCAAGAAGAAAAACGAGTCTCTGGATCCGCCAGGCGAACCAGAACCGTCTCAGATAAAACTGCATTAATGAGCTGCAGCTCGGATCACGTTGCATCATTTCCTGAGCCTAAAAAAAGAGCAAAGCGAAGCCGAAGTGAAAGCTGAGTTTGATGACAGCAGTGAGTGAAATGTGCAGGAATCTGGGCGCAGCAGACCTGCTGCTCCGCCATGTCATGAATTTTCAGTAAAGGTGGCTTACATAACTGGAGCTCCCTGGGCGCCTCACCTTTAGCGGTTTGAAAGCACGGCTGAGTGTGCAGACAGCCTGGACTCCCTGCTGGGACGGTTTCTCCAGGCCGACTGCAGAGCAGAGCGACTCGGGATGCAGGAGGAAGAGGAGCAGGATGAAGAGGAGGAGGTCACTTTACACCGGGCCGCCTGGGAGGCTCTGCTCCCGGCCAAACCATGACCCAAAACAAAAGGAAGCCGTTAGCATGAGGAATGAAAACTATCTGACCTCCAAAGTTACTGTGGGGAAATATTCATCATGTTGCTGCCACAAACTGTAGTTTATTTTTTAGAATTTTATATGAAAGTCCACAAAAAGTAGAGCAGAAATTTAAAATAAAATATGTTTGTTAAGAATGACAAAATCTGCAAAGTGTGGAGTGCTTTTCATTTACCCCTCTGCTCTGATATCCTTAAATAAACTCCATTTACTCCTTACTTTGTCACTGCTGTTGTAGTTTAGTCAAAACGATGATCTTTGGTGTGAATACGAGGCACTGCCTGCACAAAATATTTAATATTCTCTGTAGAATTTGGTCAAACATTGGGGAAGTAGAAGTGTGGACATAGATCACAAAAAGAAAAATATTTACTAAAACTACAAATATTTACTAAATATTTAGTAAATATTTTCAACCATTAATTATTTTTTCATTCAGAATAAACTAAACATAATCAAAAATACACATAATATCTGATAAAGTCAGAGGAGGGAGTAACTGGCTACATTTACTTCAGTAACTTTTTGGAAGTTTTTTTTCTTTTAAGAGTATTTTTACTATGCAGTAACCTGATTTTTTTGTTTGCTTTTATTTTGTAGTTTTATTATTTATAGTAATTGTTTTCAGTTTGGTCTCTAAAGTACCAAAATTTCCCTCAAAACTTTTTGTTTTGGTCCGTCTAATAATGTAATTTTTAAATATTAAACAGTTGATGTTTTGATCAGTTAATCACCATCTAGTCGCCCTTTTAACAGATATGTTTTTCAAGTAATTTCTTTACTTGAGTTCAGTTTTTGGGTTCTGTGGACGTAATCAAATTATCTGACCTGGTTTTTTTTCCTATTTATTTCCATATCAGGGCATAAAAATGAAACATCCCTAAACTCTGCCTCCATGTGAGGCTTTGGATGCTTTCTGCTCTGGTTTGACAGAAGGACTCAGAAAACTCATGAAGTTAAAATGGAAACAGCTTAAGATTTATTAATTCTCCCAATTAAGATCAAGTAACCAAGCAGTAACCAGAGTTTTATGAGCCGGTAAGGAAAATAAAGGAAATTGTAACAAAACGTTGAGATTACTCATCAGACCTCATGAGGCTCTCTGTCTTACAGAAAGCAGACGGACGGATGACCTCAGGTCATCCTGGTGATGATGCAGCTCACATATAAACACTTTTACATCCGTTTTCAATGAGTCATAATGATAAAACAGGTTCAGGTTCATTGTTTTTTATTTCAGTGAATCAATAATAACTATGACTAGTTCATGTAACAACTAAAGGAAATCCTGAATGAAAAGAAGGAGGAAGAAGCATAAATTTATCAAATCTGGCTGTTATTCACAAAAGTTTCACATTGACAGAAACTAATTTGGAAACATTTTATTTTGTCTGATTCTGTTATTTTGTTACTTATATGAATTATTGTCATCTTGTCCTTAAAATACCACTTTATATTTTGTCCATCTGATTATGTAATTTTCAATATTAAATGATTCAAGTTTTGATCAGTTGCTCAGTACCTGATTAGACCTTTTAAAATACCTTTTACTCTTACTTGAGTCATTTCATGGATGGATACTTTTTGCTTTTAATTGAGTAAAACTATGTTAAAGTAGTGATACTCTAGAGTATAACTTGTATCTGCTTCCATTTTTGACTCTAACATCTCTTCTGTAAAATAAAAATCTAATTTATGTTTTGCAAATACTGCCCCACACTTCCACACAAACAGTGAATTATATAAAATATAAAAGATGTTTTTGTTCAGTAATTCCTTTCCTGGGTTTAAAACATCGATAGTTTTGGATCAGGTCCAGGCTGAAGGATGAACTCTCATGTTTCCCTTTGCAGCTAAGGACAGCTTTAGTGAAGTAAGAGCTTCTCTGTGACTGTGGTAAATATAAATACATTTAAACTGGAAGGTTTTTTGCAGCAGCTTCCTGTCAGAGCCAGATATTTCAGGTTTTTTCCCCTCCAACCTGAATGTCCTCTCTCTGCAGCCTAGCAGGCTAAATAACAACATTTCTGTGCTTCCCCCTGACTGATAAGAAGCGTCTTTGCTGAAGCAGCTCCGGGGCTTTGAAGCTTTCAGATGAAAATATAATGTTGTGGGGAATTTGCTGAAGTGACTCATGCTGCTGCCTCTCCCGACTTTAACCTTTGAAATCGAGACAGGTACATAAAAATAACTCTGGAATGGTGTTCAAGTGCACCTTGACTCAACTTTTTGAGACAGAGCGCTGAAAACAGGAAACATTTGTTCTGGTTTTTATTTTGTAAATGTTTCAGATCATGGAACATTTTAATTTAATACAATCTGACCCTGTTTTATGTGAAAAATAAAAGCTTCCCTTATTAAATCGTAGATTAATTGTAATTGTAAAGATTTTGACGTGGTCTAGTCCAAGTCTGGAATTAAATTTGACAGCATTTATGCTGGAAATCCTTCACATCTGTCCAAATGAAAACAATTAATCAAACCAAAAATCCTCCACTGTGATGTAGAGCTGTTGTATCCACTGGGTATTCAGGGCAATTTATTTATTTTTTATTTTTTTATTTACTCAGATTATCTTTGTCCTAATATGAAGCAACCTTTGACACAAGAAACAGATTAAATCTGTTAGTAAATACTGGATTAAAATGTTCCATCCTGTTAATGGATTGAAGAGTCTGTGATTCATTAATTAATTGCATTTTCAATTCAGAAAACCTTTTTGCCACTACGGTATAAAACAGATAAACATGTGAGTTCAACAATAAAAACATTTACTGTTTTCAATCTGTTATTCAGATTATTCAGCCGCCAGATTGGAGAAAAGTTTCCAGGAAGCCCTGATCATTAATGGAGCTGTGAACTGTGGACGCTAACATTAGCATTAGCTGCTACATGGTTAGCATTAGCTTGAATAGCTTCAAGGCTAACTCGTGTTAGCACAACTTGAACACAACGATAGTCTATTCAGATCGATTTAGAAGCAGCTTCGCCGTCCATCGCTGTTAGCGGATGTAGCTTGTGCGTCAGATGTACTGGTGTACCAGAAACGTGTCAACACAAAGATTCCAGCTTAGAAATTCTGTGTGTAAAAAATAATTGATGTTGGTCCTAAATTTTAATGCTTAGCATCTTTTACAAAAACATGTTTTATAGTGTTGGTCTGTCCTGCTATTTCTGTCTTTGAGGGATAAACAGGCACAGTGGAAAAATTGATCCTGGATTTATTTGTGAAAATATTTTAAATTGGTGCTTGGAGTGTCCCTGCATCCTTCTCTCTCCCTCTCATTACCCAGTCTGAGCTACTAACTTCCATAATCCTGGAAGCTTTAACGCCGCGGCGCTGTGATTGGTTAGACATTACATCAGGGTGATGTAATACTCCCAGGACTGGCTAGTGTGTCTGACAAGGGGAGGGCGGTTTGGAGGAGGCGGAGGGAAGGGGGGTTAGGGGGTTTATTGAGCAGAAGAAGTCTCTTTCTCTCTTTCGCCTGCAGCCAGACAGTGTGCAAGTGCAGCGGCCACAGAAAGCCTCTAATCCCAAAGCACACAGCAGCGCTTTGGAGAAGGAGGGAAATAATCAAGACTGTTTCCATAGGCCCCCCAATCTAAAAGCTGGAGATAAGCTTTGCTGTGCATGCTGCCGTGTGTATTGGGGATACGCTCACAAAGCATAAATGGGATTTTTTTTGTGTGGCTGAAATTCAATCATTAATTGCAAATAGACAGAGAAAAAGAAGAAGAAGATTGTTTGGCACTGTCAGGAAATGCCAAGGCGTTAGGTGTTTGTGCATAATCACTCATAGCCAATTTCTCAGTGCGGTGCGAGGAGCTTGTCCATGAATCCGGAGGTGTAAAGGCGTATCTGTGTGTGGAGATGAGGTCTGTGAACAGCAATGCCCCGGGCTCCAGCACTGTTTCCCCCTGATTGCTTTCAAACCGTGGAGCTTTGAAATAATGGAACAAAGTGATGCTGGCAAAATGAATTCCAGCCAAAACATTAGGGAATGAAACTAAACTAAAAAATTATGAATGGAGCACCAACAGTTACGAGTGTAGAGAAATAATATGAATCAATCTCACAATCTGTGAATAATCTGGAGGAAAATGTTAATTTTTGACTTCTGATTGAATTACTTTTAGGAAGCATTCCAACTAGTCCTGTTTAATCTGTTTTAATCCAACTCCAGTCCGGTTCGGTTGGGGAGGTGTGAAAACATAATCAACCAAAAAAACTAACTCTGCTCTGCCTACAAACCTCAGGTTCAACTGAAGTGAACTCTGGTGCGGTTTGAATATACATGTGAACACCAAGCAAACCAGAGACCGCTCCTAAAGCAGGAAGTGCACTACAGCGCAGGGCATTCTGGGTAAATATAGCCAAAACAAACAGCTAGCCTAGCACTAGTGGGAGAAATGCCTCGCAGTCGTTTACCAAACATAAAAGAGAAATCCTCCAACTGCTAAAATCTGACACCACTCCATTCTTGTTTCCATGTCTTGAAGAAGGAAGTTGAGCTCTGTTGTTTACTTCACTGGTTCTTGGTGCAGCGCCCCCACAGGCCAGGAGGGGAACAGAAACAACCACAGCAGCTAGACGTGGAGCAGGTGATGGAGTTCTGGTCCAAAATTTAACCGAGTCTAACAAACTATCAGGTGTGAAAAGAGTCTTAAAGAACCAAGTGGATTTAGTATGCTTCTCAAATTTTGATTCTAAATAATTACACGTCTTTAACATTTGAAAGAAAAGTCGAATATGCTAAAAACGTAAAGGAAGATTATATTTATAATTAATCAAACCTTTCTCATATTTAAATAAATGGCTGCTTTTATGAATCGTCTGAAGCTAATTTGGTGAATTTAGCTGAAAAAATACCAAACATGACAACGATCACTTATGAAATTGTGACATTTTATTGTCCAGTAATAAAATTTTCCATCCCACTGATGAACATTTTCAGTGTGAGGTGTTTTAAATGGACGAGCTAAAACTAGATCTCATCTGAAGCTGTTTCCTTGGATTAGACACATGAAGTTCACATTCAGGGTTTAACATATTAACTCATTTAAAAGCATGTCACCATTTCTTATTTCTAAATATGAGGTTCATTCTTATAAGATATTAAAAGGTTTTCATACTTTCAAAATAATTCAGATATTTTTAATTCCCAGATGTCACATGTTACAGTGATTATTGTATCCAAATCTTAAAGTCCATCATTTGAAGGGACCTTGGAGGAAAGCATTTCCTCCAGATGAAAAGCCAAAACCTGGTGGATTTGGTTTCACTAAACCAAACAGATGAATTCAAAGACAAAATATTTGAACTGCAAGAATAAAATATGTTTGGTCTCAGTTGATATAAAGGCCCTAAACAGTAAAATCTAAAAGGTTCAAATGAATCCAAATGTAGGTTAAACTAATGAAACAACAAAATAAAACATTTAGCTGTGGCCCTGTGATTTGGCCTGAGGCTCGGCGTTCGTCCTCCATCAGCTCTGATCCGTGAATTTGTTGTGGAAAACAGCATCTTTGCCCAAATTTACAGCTAATTAATGCAGGTTGCTACGGCAACTGAAGGTAAATATAACAAAATGAATTATTCAGGTTGAATACTGTAAACAAACTGAGGACTTTTATGAGCCAAATGATGCAGTTTCTTTATTTATGATCTCTCTATGAAAATAGGATGAGTGGAAAACAAGCCAAAGGACCTTGTGCTGAAATTTGTGTTTCGATTTGAATGAAATGAGATGTTGAATTCAGAATTAGAATAGCATTAAAGTTTACATGATGAAATCCTGACAGAAAATGTTTGCTTCTAAGGTCAAACATTGCCTTAAGTTAAAGAAAACATGACGGCATTGTTTAAAATGTAAGGCACCAGAATAATAACCATAATTCTTTCATTTTGATATTCCTCTGCATCCACTGCAAAAACACAAAATCTTTTCAGTGCAAATATGTCAGTACACTAAATATGAGGAAGTCTTACTAACAAGTAACTTTCCAGGAAGATGTAGGAGTTCGTTTTCAGTAAATAATTCCTCTAACTTTGTTCCTTAATATTCTTTAACATTGATGACAAAAATGGCAGATTAATTCACTGAAATAAGACATTTTTCTCTTGTTATAAGTGAAATAATCTGTCAGTGGAAGTAATATTTTCACCAATATTAAATAATTATTTACTTAAAACAAACTCCTACATCCTTCTGAAAAGATATTTGCAGTAGAAACTTGACAAACAGTTGGGGATATTTTGTGTTTTTTCTGTGCTTTTCTTCTAAGGTAGCTTCTAATGAAGACAGATCCTGCTTTAAAATTTCTCTGTAACCTGGAAACAGCTGAGCTATTATTATAGCAAAATGTAGAGAAATAATAAAGTGTAAAAAAGGTTAAGACAAATAAAAAGCAGAGTTATCTGAATAAAAACGTGTCAGAACAGATGATTGTCATTTCTCACTTTGCTCAAGGCTTGGAATAGAAAGAAAAACAAGATGATGATTACACACAGGCTCACACACAAGCAGGAATATATACACACACTGATACAGTTAAACTAACTTTGTTCAAAGGAAATAGCCAGAGGTAAGTTTCCTTTTCAACAACTGCACTGTTGTAATGGAAACAAAGCAGAAAAAAGTGATGAATTGTGAGGACTGACACTAGATGAAAACTGTGGCAGTAAACATGCAGGATTCAAACAAAGATTTGAGTTTCAGGGTGATTTGTTGGCTTTAGTAAATATGCTGGGGACAGATCAGACGGGGAATTTCCGGCTGTAAGCGGCTGAGCCTATATGTTTGAGTCTGACGATTCATAAGCCTTGACGGGTGCTAACATGGATGCTAAAGCAGATGCAGACAGTGATGAGGATGATTTGTCTTCACAATCTAAACTTGTCCAGATCTGTATTCCTGTTTGAGGTTTTACATTAGGCACGTTCTCCTCCCACAGGCGCTCACTCCTGCTGCAGCTAAACCAGATATGTGACAAACCAGCACAGCCGTCTTACATATTAGACACAAATCTATTATGATGCACCTTAAGCCGTTTACAGACCTAAATTAGTGACCTGCATTATCTGGTGCTGCTTTCTAAATGTTTGTTAGAATTTACTTCACTTTTACATATTGTTCTTTTATTTTATCTCAGTTATACACTGCAAAAACACAAAATTTTACCAAATTGTTTTGGTCTAGTTTGTCTTATTTCAAGTATACTGGGATATTTTCAGTAGAAGACCAAAAATACTTAAGATTTTTGTTTTTGCAGTGCCACAACACGCCAGTCACATAAAATCCAAAGAAAAACATTTGAAAATCTGGTCTGCATACCTTTTCCAGGCTCTGACGTGTGTTGGCCTTCGTTTCAGTCCGTGCTGAATGGACCTTTCTGACATGAATTTTCATCCTTTTGACTGTTAACGTGAACATGCTGCATTTTCCTCGGTTTCCTCTGATCGTCAGCGGTTGCAGTTTTGGTGTCATAGCGTGACGGACGCCTTCAGAGCTCGCTGTTTAAACATCTCCCCACGTGTTTCCCTTTTGATCAGAGTCTGCCATTCTTACTGATTTTCCGAACCACTGATGCTTGTCAAAGAATTAATTACCTGGATGGTTGCTCTGCTGACTCCGGCAGCAGCTGCGGGGGTTCACCGCCGAGACCCCGGTGCTCTCCCAGCATTCCCGGCTAATCACCCACCATCCATTTCAAAGTCAACCTGACTGGCCAGCTACCCGGAGAATAGCTGGATCTGTCCAGACATTCATATTTACATGCAGCATCCTGCGGCTTAGAGTCGGGATCAGCCACGGCGCTTAACGGTGGCGGCTGCCTCTGAGGGTTCATTAGACATGAAAAGATGCAGCACATTTCTGCGTCCTCACTGGGTTCTTTTCGGGATGCGTGAAAATCCTCCTCACTGTGGGAACATTATTTATCTGGACAGAAGAATCTGAGACACTTGTTCATGCGTTAGGCAGACTCGTGGATTCCACACAACGTCTTCAGGTTGGCTTTGCCTTCTGGGAGAATCTCACCATGTGGCTAGCTGAGAGGCTAGCATATGTGAAGGGGCTATAAATACATCCCGTGCCTGCCTGCTAGTTTGTCTGTGGAGACGCCCGTCTCCCAGCATGCCGCTGTGCTTGTGGGGCTGCGGCGGGCCGCATGACGTCAGCCAGGCTCAGAGCGCTGCCTGACCTCTGTCACAAGGAGAGGAGAGAACCAGAGCAGAGGCCTGGCTGCAGAACCGGGCTCATCGCCGGGCTCATCGCAGGCTGCAGAACCGGGCTCATCACTGGCTGCAGAACCGGGCTCATCGCAGGCTGCAGAACCGGGCTCATCACTGGCTGCAGAACCGGGCTCATCGCAGGCTGCAGAACCGGGCTCATCGCAGGCTGCAGAACCGGGCTCATCGCAGGCTGCAGAACCGGGCTCATCGCAGGCTGCAGAACCGGGCTCATCACCGGAAATGCTGCACAGACAGAGGAGGACTCAGAAAAACTAACATACAAAATGAAGAAATACAGCGTTAAGACAAAACTCAGTTTAATATGCTCACACTGCAACCCTTAAAAATTCACTATTTATGGATTTTACATAAACATTGGATCCTCTGTTTATTTTTCTCTCAGATTACATGAATTATAAACTATATACACTGAAAAAACAGAGTTGTATTGAATGTTTGGTCTAGTGCACATATCTTAGTTCACTTAAAATAAGACAAAACAAACTTACAGGTACCTTTTCAGCAGGAAATATGAGCTTCTTTAGAGTCAGTAATTCCTTAATAATGATATAAAAGTGCAGTATTAATTTCACTGACAGATTATTTCACTTATAGGAAAAATTTATTTTTGCCAGTGGAGCAAATACTTTTGATCAGTATTCAAGAATTATTGATTTAAATCAGGATCATCTCTTTCTGAAAAGTCACAGGAGTTTTTTTCTTATTTCAAGTGTACTGATATATTTGCTCTATACTTGATTTTGTGTTTTTGCAGTGATGAGTCCTGATGTGCTTCAGCTTTGGGTTTGCTTGTTCTCCCTGTGGGTTGATGCGTTCTCTCTGGGTACTCTGCTTTCCTCTCAAGGTTTAAAAACCTGCATGTAAAGTCAAATCCTTCCTCTGAATCGACCCATATTGCATGTTTTTCTCTCCAGGAGGCCAGTGCAGTTTCCTCTGCTTCTGGCCCAGTAATGCTGGAGACGCCCCCTTAACCCCCTCCACCACTCTGACAGGGAGGACAGAGACCAGAGGTGGCCATCTTGCGTGTTTTCTTTGCTCCCTTGGTTCAACACAGTGTGTATAAGTATCAAATCCCCCAAAGTCAATATTTTGCAGAACCAACTTTCACTGCAATTACAGCTGCAACTTTTCTTGGGATCTGTTTCTACCAGCTTTGAACATCTGGAGATAAAAGTTTAGCTCATTCCTCTTTTCAAAACAGCTCTGGTTCAGTCGGGTCTCAGGAATACGCTTTGATCCAAACCATTGCTTTCAGCTCCGGCTCCATGTTTAGGGTCACTTTCCAACACGAAGGTGAACCTCCACCACCATCTGAAGACTTTAGCCGCCACATTTTTCCTGCAGCTTTCTTTCAACATCACAGTTTGTCTTGTTCTATAAGCTTATCCTGGGTCAACACTTTCCAGTTATCAGCTGTTTTAGGGAGAAAAGTAAAACCACAACATCCACCGAAGGCAACCTTCAAATATCAAATAATGTGAAAAAACTTTGGAGAAAATTATGCAAGGAGACTTTTGCCAAACTTAATAGCATTATCAATAATTAACTGACAAGCAGTCATCATATTTTTACCTGATTTTTCTGATGGAGCGCTGAAACATTTCATCAGTACTAAGAGCCAGAAAAATATTCTTGTTCCACTGGAAGATTATTTTACTTACTGCAAAACATTTTTCCATGTTTTAAGTGAAATAATCTATCAGTGAAACTAGAACTATTTACCAATATTAGGAAATTCACAACAAAAAAATATTTTCTTGTTAAAAAGTTACTTGTAAGTTAGTTTTGTCTTATTTCAAGTGTACTGGTATATTTGCACTAGAAACTAGACAAAAAATATTTTTCGAGATGCAAGATTTAAAAAATGTTGAGTTTGCACAATGTGGCATCTTCCGGTTTTGTATGATTTTTAAAATCCCAAGTTTAATGTTTGTCTCGTCCCACAGAGGTTCAACCCTGCAGCTCCTCCAGAGTCACCATTCATTAAATTCTCTTCCTGCATGTTATTTTTTGTGATGAGTTGATGAAAACAGACAGAGCAGCTGCATTTATACTGAGACTTAATTCAACCCAGATGTGACTTCTGAAGGAAGTTGGTTGCATGAGATTTTATAATTGGGAATCAGAATAAATGGGGTTGAATTGTTAGAATTTATATTTGTAAAAAAAAATATTGTACTCTCTTTCCACTTCACAAAAACTAAGTTAAATACATTAATGTTTGTTATTGTAATGTGACAAATTGTAAAAAAAGAAAAAAAGTGCAAATGCTTGTGCATTTCTCTGTATATACTGGCATGCTTGTCGCTGCGCAGTATAAACATGCTGATGTTCTGCACTCAACATCCACAGTAAACAAATCATGAGCACAGAGCGAACAGAAATACAGATTACACACACATGGACATTCCCATCACAAATCCACGCACGCCGTGTAAACATCAGGACTTCTGACTGCAAATGAAACTCAATATCCAGAGACGGACATGTGGGAAAGATCAATTCAGGTTTGGTATTTATTATATGTACGTATTACACTAAAAGTCTGAATGAAATGAAAAGAACGACGTTATATTCATGGGCATGAGATCACATAGCAGCACTCTTCATAAATACCTGAGAGGCAGGGCTGCGTTTACTGCCATATTCCTGATTAAATCATAACCATATTCTCTTCTTGATTGTATGAACAGAGAGAAAACACACACACACACACACACACACGCGCACACACACACACACACACACACACACACACACACACACACACACACAGAGGCGGAAAAGCCGTAATGAAACATCATAGGCATGACTGTTACACACACTCTCGTCTGGAATACAAATTCCCCGTGCAGTTATTTGTTTTCATCCATCAGTATTCATTATTCCAGTGAATATATCATTGAAGTGCGCCTATTGATCCTGTATTAAATCCCATTGTTGGATTCCTATTCAGCTGTGAGGCAGGTGAGGCGAAAAGGAAGGTGACCAAATGTCATGGTGACAACATGGAGCATTGTCAAAGGTAGCTTTATCGATCAAGATAGACAGAGAGAGGGAGCAGCCAGATATTTCTGCAGGACCCCAACCGGCTGACATTTTAGAAAAGCTGTCCTTTCTATTTTCTCACCATCTATTGTTGCACACAAAGACCACAGCAGCCTGGGCGCGGGCTCTGTGAGCTGTGGCCTTCACACCCAGCAGAGACAGTGAGCGGCTTCTGATGCAGCTCTGTTTAAAAAGAGACAGTCTTGTTCATTAAATTTATCTGTGGTAATTTTTACAGTGCGCACGCTGGGCCTCTCAGAAGGTGGCCCGAGCATTGTGTGGGTTTTCTGCTTTGACATTTTAAAGGCCCTGCTGTCTCACGGTGTCAGCGGTTAATCTGAAACACAATGTGGACGGTGGCTCCACGCTCTGCTAAGGGTCCAATTAGGTTGCCAGCCATGTTCTGCCATTTCTTACACAACTCCAAGACTCCAAAACACTCCCAGTGGGATCTCTCCTCTTTTCCTTTCAGGCTCGGATCCAAATGAAGGCAAATGGCTGAAGAACTTCAGCTGCACACAGAAAGCCAAACTGGCATCGAACGTGTCAGACTGGGAGAACAACACAATCCGGACAGAACCGCGCTGGAGTTTTACACACAAACACACCAGACTTGACCTTTGACCCACTTTATCTCTTTTTCTAAGGTTAACTTTAGCAAGTGTTTGAAAAACTTTTAGGTTGAGCCAAAGTACACACACATTTCAAAATGTTTTCATGACCCAGACGACTGAATCTTTTTTATCTGAAAGATTTGAATTTGCTCATTTAGAAATGCAGGAAGCTTAGCGTTCTTCATCGTTCATTATAATCTTAAATGTTGAATAATGTGTGAAACCTTATTCAACCTTATGAAGTTTGAGTCTGTTTTAATTTTTATGGAGTGTTTTTGTTAAAAAAAAATTGAAGTAAAAGAGTATTTTTTCATTGGCTGTGAGATGTGATGTAATCACCCCAAGGCCACCTCTGATTGGTTAATGAGCTCCCCCTGATGACTCCTCCCACGGATGTTCAAACTGTTTGGATGTGAAAGTTTTGCCACTTTTCAGGAAATTAAAAACGATATATTCTGAAGGTTTGCTTTGCTGGATCAGAGCCAAAACTGATTAATTCAGTTTAGTTCAATACAAAAACACTTTATTGATCCCAAAGGGAAATAATTAGAATGGAAGGGAAATTAAATCAGATTTAGTAGGAAATTGTTTTTGCAATGTAACTTGTACCTTGGAGAATTCTGCCTAAAGTTACTGCAACATATTTGTTTGTTTTTCTTCCAAGCTCTGGAGGTGCTATCCAATATCAGCTGCTCTCTGAACTGAGGATGCTGCAGCAGACTGAAATCCACACCCCTGATCCCCAAACAGATGCCCTATTCAGAGCAGAAGCACTAAAAGCAACACGGCTCCTTTAAACACGACAGAACGTGACGTTTCACAAAATCACTGCCTTCCTCACATTCATACATATGAAACACAGCTTTCAAAATATTTACATTCATGACAAGAAAGGAAACAGTGTGACAACAATTTCAGTAAATAAAATATTCCATCTGTTTCTGTTTTTTTCCCCCAAAACAAAAATAATAAAGAAATGGATAAACAATGTTTAAATTCCTGCCAATGGCAAAATACATTTAATGTGACTTAATATGGGGTCACAGTTAGGTTGCCAAACATGTTCAGCTATCCTTCATAAGGTTTAGGAAACTCCGAGTCATTCCCAAAGGGATTTTCCTTGTTTCTTTACCTGCTCAGGTGCAAATGAAGGCAAATGGTCCAAATGTGAGCCCTGCAGCTCCATGAAACCAGAAGCAGCAGCCCTGAATGTGCTGACGAAGCATAAAGCCTGCAGGCTGCAGAGATGCAGGGGGAAGACTCCTACAGGTAATTATCCCAGACACGGTTTCTGTTTGTTCTGCAGAAAGCATCTCGTGTTAAAGCAGTCCAGATCAAAATGTCGTGTCATACAATATTACCGTCAGCAGCCGCGCTATTGAATTAGCCTTGCTGCTCCTCTGCTTCCCAGGATGTTTATCTGTTGCTAGGGCTGGAAAACCTCCACGCTCATTGCTTTGCACCAAGTGGACACAGAAAGCAGATTAGCTCGATTTCCTGATCTGTGAAATGATCTTAGAGACGGAGGAGAACGTGGTGTTTGTGCATCAGGCCGTCTTCATGCTAGCTGTTAGCCTCAGCCTGATCACAGAGGAGCCACACGCAGACCTCAACCATCCAGGCAGGTCACTCTCAGGTTCTTACCATAAACAGATTTATCAAGATGTAATCACATTAGCAGCTTCTGGCCCAAATAACCTCAGCGGTCAAGCAGCAGAGGCTGCAGTTCCTGGAGTCGCCACTTGAGGCGCAGCTCAGTCATCCATGAACCCTCATGCTAAATGCCTGCACACAATAAAAACACTTTGAGGACCTGATGTGATTTAAATCCCCGACTGTCTTACATTTCATGATCTAAAACAGGTGGATCCTGGAGGCCCGGCATCCTGCATGTTTTATTCTCTCTCTGGTTCAGCAGACCTGCAGCAAATGATGGCTGTTAGAGGCCGAAGCAGAACAGTGACTTGCTGAGGAGGTTGTTTCTACCAACAGGGAGAGAACCAGACCATGCGGGATGCCGGGCCTCCAGGACCCACTTTGGGCACAACTGATCTAAAGAATAAAGTCAACAGGATGAATAATTTTTATTTGCAGCTAAAATGCAATACAGAATCTGTAACTTTGAATGGATCTGATTTCACTAAAAATATGAAAAAAAATATGCACAACACTTTAATACATGTTTACTTGAAACATTTGCTTCCAGTGCAGACATTTTAAAACCTATTATCTTCTGCTGTATAAAATTGGTAGTTTCTCTTCTAGTTACCTTCGGTGCCTTCATACCCTTCTGAAAGTTTTTCACAATTTATGCTACAACCACAAATGTTGATGCCATTTATTTGCATCTTATGTGACTGCAATACAACATGGTGCATTATAGAAAAATGCAATTCAATTTGATTCAGAAGTAATTTATTTATCCAAAAGAGAAATTAAATCTTGTTGTAACTCCCAAATATCTTTAAAGATTCGTGGACGGTGTTCGTTTGTTCAATATTTTATCTGCTTAGTTGCTGATGGTATCATGATTTGGCTTTTGAGAGAATTAGACTATCTAAGATTTTATATTCAAACCTTTTGTTTATGTCAAACTGTAAATGAATGAAATAAAAAAATAAATTTAGGCGTAAAAATGGGCTGAATGAAAATATTCAACCCTTTAGATTTTTTTTTAGCAAAACCATTTAAAAACATTTTGTCTTTGTTATTCTGTCTCAGTAAATCCCAATAAAATACTTTGAAATCTTTGTTTTCAACATGATAAAAAACATTTGAATTCCTGTATTTTCAGATTTTCATTGAATCAAAATTAAAACCCGTGTAAATAATATTTGTATTATTTACATTCTAGACAAAGAGAAATAAATAAAAGCTGATCATCCGTATTCATGTAAAATCCGCTTTATTATTCATATATTCTTCATTTAATTAGCATATTATGCATAGATGGCAACTTTTGATATGTAACTTAGCAACTGAGACCTGAAGTGCCCTTTATATGAGAGAGTGAAGCCTTTGGGAGCCTGTTATTCACAGAAGTCTGTACTCTGCCACCAGGGGAAGAAACGGAGAGAAAAGCAGAGTGGAGAAGATTTGCCAGTTAACATCTACAGGGCAGCTACAGTAAATGGTGCAGCAGAAACTTTGAGTGAAAACCTTGCACAGCAATAAAGTGATATAGACATGAATAATGCAGGAGCATTTAGTTCAGTGCTTAGGAATCAGATGTCCCTGGTGCCCTGAAGGATTCCAGTCTACTGAGCCAGCGTCTCTGGTTGGAATAAACCCGCACAGACCCAAATGAGAAATTCAGCACTCATCTCTGTCCTGCCAAGTCACATAAAACAGCCTGCATGGTCATCAGTGTGCAAAAACATGAATTAATACGTATGAACAAGAAAATGACCTAAATAAGCTCCACTGTGTGAACACAACACATGCAGCCTGAACGTCTGTGTGACAGTGAAGAAAAATATTCACAAATTAATATTCTTCTACTTCACAATATAATTATTGAGAAGTAGAGGAAATATGGGACAACAGAGATTTATAAAAAACTATAAGTTTGTTTAAAGAGCAGATATAAAACAAATTGAAGTTAGTGTTTTAGCATTAGCTTGTGCTAAATACCATGTTGGAGTAGCATATTAGCGCTTATGATTAGTGCTTTAGGGTTAGCGCTTCAGGGTTAGCACAACTAACTTTCCAAGATTTCCAAAAACTACTCAATTTACTATGATATACTTAAAAACAAATTTCATTTGAAAGAGTCTGAATCTTTGATCATTTGCTCTTAAATTTTGAATTATTTAGTATTTTTCAAAGCTCTTGAGCTTGATCATGATATATTTCTGTTCCCAGTAATCACTCTGCAGAATTTATATCCTGTATTTGTTGGTCGACTCTCTTGTTTCCATCATTATGGCTACATTTCTATTCCATTTACTAAATATCTACTAAAGTCATGATCTTGCCTGTTTCCTGCCTGCGTTTGGTAAAATAGCTCTCAATAAAAAGAGCTTAAATTAAGCTTTCAAATGATATAAGCATCACATATGAATAAAATAAGTTACAATATGCTTTATTTAACTAGCAACCTGGTGGGCTAAATTGAACTTCTAATCAAATCAGTTGAGTTTATGTATAGATGTACTTAAAATTGTGACCTAGATATTCTGAAAAAGCCTCAGAAAACTTCTGAATTAATCTTTCAGTCCCTTCTGGTCACCTGTAGAAAACCTTGTAAAGGTTCCCTGATGCCTCCAACGTATTCCATTAAAATGTTTACCAGTATCGACGTCTTGCATAAACGCCTCAGTACGTGTTGAGGAAAGCTCCCAGAAACATAAGCTCAGTAATGACTTTACTTTTCGGGGTTCTTGTGGGATTCGGGTTTATAAATAAAAGTGAGGGAGTCGCTGAGCGAGAGTTTGAGTGCTAATTTTGCTGAACTGCTGGGAAGCTTTCATTTTGTTGTCTCAGCTGCTCAAAGCATCAACTAATGAGTAATTAAGTACCACATATCCAAATCAAATGATCTCCGTTTCCCTCCCCTCCCCTTGTGTTTGTTTTCATTTAGTTCTTCTGGTTGTTAACTTGAAAGAAGAATTCATTCTGAAATAAAACTGGAATTTCTGTCTTTATTTTGACACGTTTCCACATGAATATGTTGATGTTATTTACTTCATTTGACATTAAAATGATCTGATTTCCATTCAGGTGATGCAGGTGAAGCAGCCAGAAGCCCCGCCCCTCTGCAGCAGCTTTGGGTCCTCTCTGCGCTCCGTGAACTGGCGATGTGGCGTCCAGGGCGGGTCCGCTCTCCGTACCGACACGGAGGCTCACAGGTAGAGGCGGCATGGTGCTCAGCTGAAGGAGGGAGCGCGCACGGTGGTGACAGGAGCATCAGTTTCACAAACGGTCTCCTCCTTCGCCCCTGAAAGTGTGGCGTAATCACGTGCGGGGGTGATGCACCATGAAATGGAATGGGCGCCCAATCCGGGGGAGCGGGCTCAGCGGCGTGTCTACGGAAATGAAGGTCATTCTTTACCCAGAGAGGCTGGTGTCAGAGGAAAAGGCCTCACAGGTCAAACAGGCAGACAGGAGGCAGCGCTCAGGCAGACTTCAGGTTTGGATCTGAAAGAGGCCAGAAATGAGTCCATTTAAAACGCCAAATATCCTAAAAGTATATGAAGCTTAGCCGCTTAAAGTAAACATATGTTGCCAAATATGGGTAATGACAGCTGTAAGCAGAAAGCGCTTGTTTTCTTGACCGAAAATAAATTTCTACCAATAAAACGTTGACTGGATCTCTGGCTGCTTGTCGGCCAAACAGAAACATTTAAGCTCAACAGAAAACCACGTTTTCCCCGAGCTGCTATAAAAGAGATGAACATTTAAACTACAACGTATTTCTATGTTTAGATGTTAAAACTAAATTAATCATCTCACTTTTAAAAGGAAAAAAAGCTATTTTATATCATAAAGCTAAGTGAGCACTTTTAATAAATTTGGAAAATTACAAAAAGTAAGAGTCCATCTAAAAGTTAAAACTCAGCCAAGAAACTTTAAATCACTTCTAAAAGCCTTGTACTATCGATAGTCTTCTGTTGTAAATAACATAACGGCACAAACAGCCTATTCTTGTTTCCTTCATGATTAAAAACATCGTTTTTGGTTTCATAAACGTTTGGTGTTTAGTCTCACCTGCAGGACCTCCTGTCTCCAGGTGTGTCTGTCCTGATCAGGGCCAGTCGACTCAGTTCATCCCAGCTGGTCTCCATCTGAGATGCAACGAAACAGAAACAAAATAACACAGAACCGACTTACAGGTAACTTTAAAGAGACAAAGGAGCCTCTTAAAGTAAACTATTCCTTTTTTGATAAAAAGTACAAGTTCCCCTGGGAGATTATTTCATTTCTAGATCATAAGTGAACTGATACTTTTCCATTAGTAAGAAATTATTGACTTAACAGAAGCTTCTTGTGCTAAAAACCAGAGAAAAATACTTGGTGTTTTTTCTGTGTTCTAGTTCTGATAATTTTGTGTTAAAAAGGTTTTTTCCACGTTGCCATAATGGGGTATTTGTGTGTAGATTTCTGAGGTGGAAGATTAATTTGGAATAAGGATGGAACATAAAACATGGAAACAGTGAAGAGCTGTGAATACTTTCTGGATGCGTTCTATAACAATTATGTTGAATTGATTTGTCCAATCTTACTAAATTACTCCGTCTCAATAAACATGAGCATGTTTTTATTGCCGCGTGTGTTGCATGACAAATTTGAGCTTCACAGGGACAGATAAGGCCGGGCTGCAGCTAACAGACTTTATTCCTGGAGAAGGTTCAACACAGCCAAAAAATAAATTCAAAACATGATCTGAATCCTCCAACTGGTGACATTTTCTATCTCCCAGATGTATCAGTGTTCCTCCAAGCAATCAAGAAGTAATTCCCTTTATCGGCCAGCATGAATATTAAAGTTTTGTGCTGGAGGGATCCGGGGAATAAACACAACAGCTCCGGCACCTGGCCCGGACTTTGGTGGAGAGCTGATGAAGCAGATGAGTGGCTCACTGTGTAATAGCATGGCTGTAAAGATTCTGGCAGTAACCACAGCCAAACCCCAAGAAAAACAAGGAATCAGCATCTTCTTCTCTTTCTTGTCTTGACATATGGAAATGAAAACCTGCTCAACAGCAGCAGACCGTCCCAACACATAGAAACACATAGAAATCCAGACATAATTTTAAAACTGCGTGAAAAATGTGAAGATATTTTTAAGGATTGTTACTATAAAATGTTTTTGATCAGAAGGAAACACACGGAGTCGGTTCTGACTGATCGTCTTAACACTTTCCAACCACATCCGAGGCGGCGAGGCGATCAATCTTCAGACGTGACAGAGAACATTAAATAAGCAGAATAAACGGCGGCGTTCAGGGCGCCTGGCGATGCACTTAGAGACAAAATGACCTGCGCTGGACAAATAAACCACCTACATGCGTAAAACATTTATCACAGTCGAAATGATTCACATCCAGTCTGTCCTTCATTCTGCAGAGATCAGAAATGAAAACTAAAACAGCCTGAACATGTCAGCATTTCTAACATTCAACACTACATTTATTTTATTAGAATCTTATTTGGTAGAACAACTTAAAGTAACACACAAATGCCTTTCAAAACCTTTTAAAAACAAAACTCAGCAGACTGGATTTTGTCATTTTTATCTGTGGAAATAGCCGTTAAAAAAAAACAAACTCTTCATTTAAGAAGGAAGATGAAAGCTAGCTGATTTATTCTAGTTTATTAAAACATGAAGGACTGATCAAACATGGAGACACAACAGTTCATTTGAGCAGAGAAAAGGCTTTCACAATTAGTTTAAACAATGATATGTCTATAAAATCACAACGATTTGGTCCATCACTGCAAAAACCCAAAATCTTAAAAAAGTATTAGTTTCTACTGCAAAT